>NC_079211.1:18623742-18773742 GCF_029633865.1 Lampris incognitus
AAAATCACCTAGCATGTTCTGGGGGTCTGTGTAAATTGGCTACATTAATTGCTGCGAAGTCTCCCTTACTGAGAAATGACCAAGCCCCAAACCCCCCAGCCCGGTCTCTGTTGTGGTTTCATTGGTTGATCACTTGCCAGGTCCCCAGGGGGCCCAACTCAGAACACATGTCTGCTTTATGTACGTTTACAGTGCACCAGTCAAAGTAAATGAATGTTACTGCTGTCAAAGCATACTTGTCTATTTTCTGGAGAGTGTCACTGAAAAGAGACAAAGCCCCCATGCAGCATTCGCATGAAATAGATTCCCTCCCCGGTTGAAAAGGGGGGGGGGTAAAACACAAAACAAAACAAAACAAACAGAAATACACCCTCGATGTCACGCAACTACCATTATCAGCCAGACCCTGGCTGTCCTTGAGCTTCTCCGGTTTCAGAGCTGCACGACTGCTCCGCGTTGTATCCGGGCATCTGTGGTGTCACTCAGCCGGCGTCGTGAATGACAAGCATGTTGGAGTCAGGGTGTCATTTGAAAGGTTTTTGTCTCCTTCAGAGAACACAGCATGCCCCCCCCCCCATCAATCAGCATTCGTTTCAGCTGGAGGAGAGATATCACGTTAGAGGATTTTTTTCTCTTCTTCTTCTTCTTCTTCTTCTTCTTCTTCTTCTTCTTCTTCTTCTTCTTCTTCTTCTTCTTCTTCTTCCTTTCTTTAACATGCTTTCGCGATTCATCCGGCTATTTTAAGGCGGCGTTTGAGGAGCTTCAGCGGAATCTGGCTGCAGCGCTGCGCTGCCAGTTCCTCGTCGGCGTGCAGTCGACAGCGGTGACTGTGGTCCGCCGGGGCGCACTGATTGGGCCAAATCGAGGGTGTGTTCCCAGCGTGGGCAGCGTTTAACAGACGTGAATTGAGTCGGAGATTCCAATTTGTGGTGGGCACAACTGGCGCGCAACGCTAAACACACGGACCTCTGCTCCAAAAGTATGCCATGATGCGCTCTACTACCCCCCCGACCCCCCCCCCACCACCACCACCACACGTTGCTCTGCGAGACAGATAGAAATTCATCTTAAAAAAAAAAAAGAAAACCGGTTGAATTCCGATCTATGTCAAACGATCGCTAATAGGCTACAGCGGCGCCGTCTCATCCGTCCGAACCGCGGAGACTTCCATGCTGTCCCACCTGGCGGAGCCCCATTCACAACGACGGACGGGCCTATTCGACTCCCAAGATGACATTTATCTATATTTAGGACAGTAAGTGATCGTCATTTTGGTCACATATGAGCGGGAGTCCAAATGCGGTATTGGCTGCGACCCTAATTGCACTGATGGTCTAAACATAGCCTGCGTTTAAGGTCCCCCCCCCCACCAGCACAATGAGACAACACTTTCTGTAAAATATTTTAATCTGAGAGTATTTGAAAGTTTATCATATGATAAACAGATCCTAAGCCACAGGCCACAATGAGACATTGGAACGGAACAGAGTTTTGGAAGAGGAAGCGTAGTTAACACATGATAATAAGCTCTGTATGACCCGTCTGTCTGTCCGTCTTGTCTGTCGTCTCCCTCCCTGTGTCGAATACGCATGCGCGTACAAATTAACAATTGTTTCACAGGGTGGCATCTGAGTGATGCAATCTCCACAAACCATTACCACTTGAGCCATCAGTGCCATGTTCTGTCATGCAATTGCTTTTTTTTCTTTCTTTTTTTTTCTTCTCTTTTTTTCTTGCTCAGGTGATCCAACTACACGGTGACAACTCCCCTCGGCTGTGTAACTAACTTACTCAGCCGGTGTGCGTTCACCACCTGACAGACAGTGGTCAGACTACTACGTCTGACAAAGGAAGCACTTTCAGAAGTCCACAGATTCAGTGCTCCTGCTCCCCATAAGGATCCTATCCTTTGTGTGTGTGTGTGTGTGTGTGTGTGTGTGTGTGTGTGTGTGTGTGTGTGTGTGTGCGTGCGCGCGCGCGTGTGTTTGCATGTGTGCGTGTGCAGTCTTTTCACATGGAAACCTCAAGTGTTGAAGTCGTTGAAAGGGGAAAAAAAATTCTATCGCTTCGCCAAATGCGCACTCCTGCCAATATTGCACGCTATTCTTAGACCATTCTCTGTAATAGCCCAGTGGTTAGCTATAACCTCATTGTCAAAAACTAAACTGTTCATTGTGTGGACTAGTAGACCCCAGCATAGCAGATTTTTCCTGTGATTCCTCACCCACTTTCCATGTGACGGTATCTAATGCAGCCAGAACTTGCACCTGAGTAACTGTAGTTTCCTTAAAAATACAGGCACCCCAGAGATGGCCATAATAATTTAGGGAGGAACATTGGGCCAGCAGTATATATGATGTACTTGGGCATCATATGCATGATTTATCCATAATGTTGCCCATTTAAGCATTGCTTAATAATCCTCAAGGTATCATATAGAGTTATTTAGTCATGACTATTTCTTGACTGCTTCACATTTTTTTTGTCCAAAAAAAAGAAGAAAAAAAAGGACTTTCACTGGACACACCCCTAAACCTTGGACGTGGATGTCTGCCTCTCTGATTGGTCGCGAGGCCCGACCAACAACACCTGCTTAACTCCTTCATCTAAATTGACACCCGGGCTCCGAGAAATATAGGCAGCATCCCTCCCACTCCTGCACTCAGTCCGCACAGCTGCCCCAAGACACGAACCCGCGGCTTGGTGATCAACTGATCTGAAGTAGCCCAACAGCTCCTTCCAACGCAAAGCGACTTGCCGTCTAGAATCGAAGGGGTGCGCTGGAGACATTATGCTGGCTAAACTGGCGATAGCGCTGTTGCTTGTGGCAGTTTTGGAGCAAGTAGTGGGATCGGATAATATCGACATCCATGACAGCCCTCCGGAAAAGCCTGCGAGCCAGAAAGGACGCCTCTCCCTGCAGAACACAGGTAAGACAATGTGCATTCGTCAACAACTGTGTGTTTGGGGGGGGGGGGCAAGCCGGACTGCTTGTGTCTTGTTACTGTGCTCACACATCTACAGTATGATTAACTCGCCGCGAGCGGCTTTGTGTTTGCACGTGCTCCACTGGCAGCGAACGACACCGTGCGCGGGGACACGTCCGAGCGATTTGGCAACCCCCCTCCGGTTTGACGTCTAAGCACGTCTTTGCTGGGTGCATCGCCCCCCGTCTCGGCCGGGCTGCACCGGCAGGCTCCATCTCTCGTACATATCACGCAGAAAGAAATGCAATATGTTAGTAAACTATTAATAGATCCGCGCAAGGTAAAAAGGTAACGAGCACGGGCAGCACGTCTAGGTGTGTGTGTGTGGGGGGGGGGGGGTGCGCGCGCACACGCGTTTTAGCGCATCAGAAGCTGTTTTTAATTGTTTTGTCCATTGATTATTTTTTGTTTTGTTGTAATGCAGAAACAAATGAAAGTCAGGTGATGATTCACTCAGGCAGAGGCTGCAGATTAGTGGTTGCCTGGAAGTCAAGTTGCGATGTATTTATAAAGCTTTGCCTATTCTCCGGGGGGGGGGGGACGTTGCCAGCACGTACCCAAAAAAAAAGAAAGAAAAAAAGTCAAATTTGGGTTGCCTTACTTCACAAAGAATGCAAAGCACACACACCAGAAACCCGTCATAGGCTACTATGATGGGTTTCTGGTGTGTTGTGTGTGCAGTGGATTATTTATAATTGTACCTTTAAAACCTAAAAAGGAGCGAACACCACCCCCCTACCACCACCCCCGTGTGATTCAGTGGGCTATCAAAATGAGAGGAAGCAATTATAATCTGTCTCCACACCGCAGAACAGGGACAAGTCCACTGCAGGTTTTCGCAGCAGAGTCCCCTGGTAACACCACTGTGTAATTCAATGCACGTTGCGGCCAGCTCGTACGATCCAAGCACATTCCCGTGATGCCAACTCAAGCACCGCCGACAGCGGCTCACTTTTCCTGCGCACTAAAGTTCAACTCAGTGCCTTCAGCCCCCCCCCCCTCACCACCCCCCGCTAGTGCCCCCCGACAGAGGCTCTTTGTTGACAGCCATAATTTCTCGAATAAATCAAAATTAATCATTTGTTTAGTGGGGGAACAGGTCGTTGGCTTCTCTATTGGCTGGTGTTGCCATTTAATTTTGTTGGGGGACCAAAAAAAAAATCCTGATGGGCGTTTTTCTGACGCCCGTCAGTTAACCGTTCTGAGTCAAATCACTCGTGTAATTACATTACACTTGAGTCAACAATTTCTTAAATTGATTTTTTTTTTTGCAGTCCAATTCAACTTCTACTACCCTTGTTTCGGCGACCCGTATATCGTGCGCTTCTACATATTTGCTTAAAATAAAAAAAGAAATGGGAACAACTCGGCCGATCTATAGGTCCGCGACATATGCTGTGTGAGATTCTCTGCCTGTAGTCAGATGGTAACGTCTTATAATTCATACTGTCAGACCACAATTTTAGCTGAAACAGAGACGTTCGCTCTCTTGATCATTTCAGTCCACTGTCATTTGTTTTATTCTTATCCTCCATGGCTACAGTAGAAATTAAAGAGCACTTGAGGGCCAGCCAATGGTAGGCCAATGTACAGCCTGGCAGTAGCCGATGTTAAATATACATACAGTATGGTCAGATTGCCACACATAGATCTCTCATTGTCCCATTTCTGTCGTTGTACCAGTTTTTCAATTAGAGACTTTACCTCTCCGATACAGGCTTCCCCCCTTGTCACTAAGAGAAAAAATTGGTATACCTTGAGGTGTTTTCTTGGTGCGGAAAAATAGACGAAAATTTACAACCTTCGAATCACTGCTTGCAACACACATCTGCGCTATATCTTATATTTTCCACTGCTCTGACACCGCTGTCACGATGAGCGACTTGTTGATGCATATTTGGCAAACCATCGGTTGCAATGACCGTGTTTGCATGTTATCCGCAAGAGGTCAAGGCTGCATCTGCAATGCACCATCCTACCTTAATGCCAGGCAGTGCAGATGGATTCTGGCGCAGAATGACACAGTAATATCTGTCACCAAGTGTTCCTCTGCAGGAACCCTGAAGCACAGAGCATTACACCCCCCACATGCCACCTCCACACACCCTCTCTGGCTAGAAGGTAGCCAAAACAATGAAGACAGAGATCGAACTGTTCTCCTCCGTCAGTTAATGCTCTGTCAACTCTAGTCATCTGTGCAGAGACCAGTGCTAAGGGAGAGTTTTGCCTTATATTTTGCCAGATGGACCAGCACTGCTTACCACTCGCGCTTTTACCGCTGACATTGTGGTTCCCTTGGTGAAACGATAACAACCCTCTCAAAAACCTGTTCTCTCTCTCTCTCTCTCTCTCTCTCTCTCTCTCTCTCCAGCTGAGATTCAGCACTGCTTGGTGAGCGCAGGAGACGTTGGCTGCGGTGTGTTTGAGTGCTTTGAAAATAACTCCTGTGAGATACGGGGGCTACAGGAAATCTGCATGACCTTTCTTCACAACGCTGGCAAGTTTGATTCTCAGGTAATATGACTGTGCGTGTGTGCCTCAGTGTAAGTCTTGCAAGACACGTTGTTGTGGTTGACATTCCCAGAACAATGGGATAGCCTGGGGTGGCCTCTTCCTCTGGTTGGTTCAGTACTTCACAAAGGTCATCTATGTCTGTGCCTTCATGTTGTGCAGAAAAGTTTTATCTGCACTGTTTTTTTGTGAGGTTCATATTAGTATCCCAAGGCACATTTCGTATTCCTTGCAGGTATAGATTTTTCAAATAGTGTGGTCTCCCTGCCCCCACCTATCAACACACACACACACACACACACACACACACACACACACACACACACACACACACACACAATCTTTTTTCCTCTCTCACGGTGTTCAGTTCCCTCTCATTGGACTGGGGGGTGTGCAGCTAGGACCAAATGCAGCCAGCTGGCATTGAGCCCAGTCAGCTCCTTTTTCATACGGGGAGAGGAGGCTGTGGTCCTGCCTCACTGATCCAGGCCTGACTGAGTGTCAAGATGTCTATCAAAGCCATATGTTACCAACATGAACCTCCAGGGGTTAAATTTAGTGGTTTGTTTTTTATGAGAACGATAGAATATCTCTCACTGCAATCATACACCTGTACTCTAACCTCTTCACCCTGTTTAGATGCAAACAACATCCGCCTTAACACCACTACACGCACACTTCGTCACAGCTGAAACGGTCCCCCCCCCCCCGCCACGACTTCCCAGTATGAAAATATTAACTCTGTGTTATCAAGGGGTGCAGCTAGCAGCAAATACCATGTTAGCGACATGGATGGCTGAGTCTTGGTCCTATGCACAAACCCCTTTCTCCCCCCAGCAATCACATGCTTGTTTCACCACTGACTCTCCCTTCAGACCTCACCTTACAGAGGTGTGTTTGTGTGTGTGTGTGTGTATGTGTGTGTGTGTGTGTGTGTGTGTGTGTGTGTGTGTGTGTGTGTGTGTGTGTGTGTGTGCACGCATGCTTGTACACAGGGAAAATCTTTCATTAAGGACGCTTTAAAGTGCATGGCCCATGGTCTTCGCCACAAGTTCAGCTGTATCAGCAGGAAGTGTGTGTCCATTAAGGAGATGGTATTCCAGCTCCAGAGAGAATGCTACATCAAACACAACCTCTGCTCCGCTGCTAAGGAGAACGTTGCTGTCATGGTGGAGATGATCCATTTCCAAGACCTCTTCCCCAAGGGGTGAGTGTCTGCTTACAACAGCATCCCTGTATATAACTCCCCTCTTCTGCTGCTTGGACCTAATTTTTCTGAGTTTAGCTTTGTACATATTGTTCCATCTAGAGCAATGACATTTTAACCATTTACTCATGCACATGCACCATCTTGCTTTTGCCGGGCCTTGAGCTCGTGTATTTTTGAACATTGCACCATATCAGCTGACATCATGTCAATCATCTGCCTCGCTGTCCAGTCCTTACGTAGAGCTGGTGAACATTCTGCTGAGCTGTGGAGAGGAGGTGAAGGAGGCGCTAACGCGGAGCGTCCGGCTTCAGTGTGAGCAGAATTGGGGGGCGTTATGTGACAGTCTGAGTCTTTGCGCCACCCTCACTCCCGCTCCTCC
This sequence comes from Lampris incognitus, assembly GCF_029633865.1. NCBI lineage: Eukaryota > Metazoa > Chordata > Actinopteri > Lampriformes > Lampridae > Lampris > Lampris incognitus. The sequence goes on from NC_079211.1 coordinate 18,630,830, forward strand.
TGGTTCTGTGGCCGAGCATCGCCGCCCTGCACCTGCCCATCTCGAGCCCGAGCACCCTCGTCCCCCTCGACAAGGTGAAAAGGACAAGCCCGGTAAGGGGGGCTTCAATACCCACCCCCGCAACCGCAGCCAGGGTCTTCGCCGTCAGAGTCCAGAGGCTGGAGTGATGGCTGAGCAAGAGGACCCTGAGGCCACTGACATCCGGAGGTGAAACACAGGAGACTATCCTAATCCTTGACCCCAACACCATTGAACCCCCGTCTCACATAGTTATATGAATTTACACGATGACAAACACACATGCACACATGGGTGCACATGAGCATATATGCAAACCCTGCTATATATACACACACGCACACGCACACACACACACACATACACACATGCACACACACAATTCCTGGACAGACTGAGCAGAAAGAAACCCTAAACTCTTCTGTCCATATTCCTCGCTCTCCAGTCATTCCAGCAGCCCCAAATGGTAAACTTGCAGGGTAATTGTGGTGTAGCTTGTACTGTTATGCCAGACTGTAGGCCACATGTTTTTTTGTTTATTATTGAATAATAATAATTGTCATCTTTATCTCAGTTGTTTAGAACTATTTTGGCTCTAATATAGCATTTTTTCAAATCGTACTTACTGTAAGATTTGATTATATTTGTATTATTTATTTCATTCTTTATGCAATGTTGAAATATCAAACTGTACATAGAAATATACTTATCTATATTTATATAAACATGTATAAATATAGTTATCATATGCAATACTGATATACTATATATGAAATAGTATATGGTATGCTTTCTGACATTTTCTTTATGGTATTGCACCCATCACACATTGGTCTGTAGATATGTAACATACACCTTTTGTTGTTTCAAAGTGGGAATGTGTATTATAATTATAGATACTTGATGATTAAATACAAATTGTACAGGTTTGAAGTCCAGTTCTGGCACATATGAAATGTAGTGCATGAGAGTTTATGGCCAAAAGCCAACAAACTTGTACATTCTTAAAGTGAAAATCCACTCTATAGGGGGAAGCGTATACAGTATAATCCCATGACATTGAACAGTTTAATGCAGAATTATGTGCACTGATCACTCTCTGACAAAGTAAGACGTCAGACAGGCCAGCATTTAATCTGTGATGTCATTAAGCGCCACTCTCTGCAGCTACTCCAATGGCAATGAATATGAGACTAGCGTAGTAGAGACGATGACAATTTGTATGCATGCAAATTTTGTAGTATACAGTCAGAACTGTAATGAAACGTTTTGCACTTGAATGTCGAACAAAAACTACCATTCGCCAAGTCTGCAAAGTCTGCCTGATGTTCATTGTCAGTGAAGCAGCTTTAGAAACTGCCCCCTGTTGACATTAGAGATTTTCATGTTTACTGCTTTGCGAGAGAATTGGTCATGTTCATAAAGTATTGACTAAACTGTCCACAATTATACTTTCTAAGAGCTGATTTTTACTTTAAATTACCTGCCATCGGTGGATGGCAGCTAAGAGAGGGTGCACAATAGTAGTGCTGATGGTTAGTCCTCTCCGTAATCCATCTTATTTTAAATGTAGAATCACACACGTCAAGGTGCCTAAACTTGCTTGTGTCCACAGTGACCTCTTCTCTGTGATTTTCTAGTCTATATATATATATATATATATATATATATATATATATATATATATATATATATATATATATATATATGTGATATTGGGAGGAGACTCTAGAGCAGATGTTTGATTGATTTCCAGCTATTGTAAATTGACATTGACCCACAGAAGTCTCAGATCTTGCACTGCGGCCGGTTATCAGTTAGAATTGGCATTGGGCTGCTTCATGTTCAGAGATGAGTCAAGGTCACCAGAGCATCCCTTTGTCTAACTTGGTCTCATGGCATCTTTAAGCTGAGCAGTCCCGACTTCCACGTGTGTCCACACACACCTGTTCACTCACAGTGGTGTGACTGTTTCAGTTTGATCTAGTTATACTGGGTTGGAGGAGAACCCTGATTCACCGCCATTCTGTAGGACCATATTTATCTTCTTTTTTTTTCATCATTTAACTCTGTTGTTGTTGAGCCTCTGTGGCCAAGCAATGGCTTTGACGGAGACCCTCTTGATCGCTTGCCTCTCAATTAGCCTATATTCCTCTGGATCCCTTACCTAGGTCAGAAGAGGCATGGAGGCAATGCTTTAGTCCCCCTTTAAGCCACAGGCTGTACAGAGAGGACCCAGGAACTGGGTTAAGTCCACACACAGGGGCTCTGGTGCTGTTATTCTAAATGTTATATTTACCAAGGCCACCAGAGAATTCCTCTGGGCCGTAGCCAAGAGCCAGCTACAGAGGGAGGCACGGGAGACTATACAGAGGAAGACAGCTCCACTCGCTGGTATTTTTGTGACAACTCACTTTACCATTCCCCCTCTAATGACTCCTTTCCTCTTCCAGTTCACAGACATGGGCATTTCATGACCATTTCAGGCGAATTGCATGCTTTAGCTGCAGAAAACACTTAAATGAGAACACACTACATGCGCTAAAACACTTAAATGCAATGCAAGAACAGACTGGAGATGTGCTCACATTGTTGGTTGACCCTCTAATGGGTTTTCACTTCATTTTCTCTTTTTTTATTTACAGTGCGGTCATGTTTTCACTATGTTTTTACTCCTAATCGTTGTCGACAATTTTAACGAGTTAAAAGGGCCAGAATGGTCAGTAAAACCAACAAGATTTCACTGGCCACTGATGCAAGCTGTCTTTTCTTTATCCCAGCACGGTCAAAGAGACATAAGCTAATCCCACTGAGAATGTACTGTAGGTTTGAAAATTGACAATCTGTTTGGCTCGCTATCATTAGGTAGGCATATGTTCTCGTAAAAGGGTAGTGGCTTGAGTGGCTTGTGTTTTTTGTGTTCAGGGGGAAATAAATTAACCATGCCTTCTGTAGTTGTAGTGCACCATCACCACGATTCTTCTGTCCCTCTGTCATGCACAAGAACTTTCCTTTCACCATTTAAAATACAGAACATGGCTCTGTAAGTTACAAGGTCGTAACTTATCTGTCAGACATTGGGCATACAGTACTAGAAATATCTTTTGGACTATTGAAGTCGGATGTATCTTGTTATCATTAAAACATTTTTGTTGGTATTTTGTACCTCTTGTCTCATTAATCATTGTTATTTTGATTTTTACTAACCAGTACATCACAATAGTGTAAATGTAATTAGCATGAATGCTGAAATGCAGATATCTCTTGCAGCGGTTTAAGAGGCACAATTCATATCCTGCCAATCCATTCAGTTGTGCAGAGTTGGCCCTTTTAAACTTGGATGGCCCCCATGTTTCTGCTAATAACATGAGGACATATTCAGTGATATAATTTATAGCAGCTGTCAACAGGTCAGCAGAGAAGGCCTCCCCGTGTCAGGTATACACACACACAGGTTAGAAGACACCCTATTCCTGTTTAGCTTTACACCTCCCCACTGACGGCGAAATGCGGGTGGTGTTTAAAGTTTCAACGAGTGGAAATAGTCACCCTATTGAAAGGCCTAAACATTTACGTCAGTGGCTCTGGCTTGTGTGCCATGCTTTTGAGTGGGTTAAGGGTGTCAGTTTTTACGAGTTACCCGAACGGTATATATATTGCCTGGCTAAACATTTAGACAACGATGTGATTTGCCGAATACAACTTTAAATGCTGCTGTGGGATTCAAAGTGATATTAAATTTAATTTACTGAATTACATTTGCAGCGCCCAAACATGAGGTTAGGAACCAGGGTCCTCATAGTCTTCTACTTGCCTGCAGTGAGACAGGGAAGAATACATTGCCACGTATCGAAATATCTGAGAGAGATCAGATCCAGAATACTCTAGGTCATGAAGCTTAGCCAGTTTCTGCATCGTAATACATCACTACAACTTCTGTGTCTGCAGCATGAGGCAATCTGATCAACTTCAGTTTTTGACAGCCAACACCTCTGTATGTGCCATGATAGCAAATCACCACTGGATGGTGACATCTTACCATTCATTGCAGAAAAAAAGTGCAGAATCAGGGCTAAAGAGAATTTTTAAACTTTTTTTCCGTTCACTTGGGTTGATGGATGCATAAATACATATATAGCATATAAAGCCCTGAGCAGTGCTCTCCGAGCATGGGCCATTTGTTTTCATTCAAACCAAACACTCCTCCAGCTGTTTTCACTCACGAGTTCTCCACTTCTCTGGCTGAAGATGTGCTAATTAACGCAACTGGCTTATGGCGTGTTTGTTAACATTACATCCAAATACTCAACGATATAATAGCACCCTCACTGTTCCACATTGGGGATGTTAAACTATATTCATGGAAACAATAAGATAATAAGGCCATGGCATGGTGCATGATAAATTCATTGGGAAAAAATGTGTTGGACTTGTTGCCATAGTCCAACGTCAAGCATCTAGGTTTCACAATGCAACAAGTCTGAGATGAACGAACGGTAAGGTAAAAAGATTATGGTTGAACTACTGGCGTCAAAACAAATTCAGCAACACTCGGGGGACATCACTGCTTGAATGTCAACATGGGAGCAGGAATGATCATGTCTAAAAAGATGCTGAGCGGGACTCGGCTGAAGGGAGAAACCTGAGATGCTCAGCTCCAGGTGCTCTTGTGTGAACTAATGAATTAATGACTGGGTACCTGGGCTCCATAGATGAATCATTTAAGAACGATCAAGGTTGAATGGGTGCACCCGTCATGGGTCTCTTGTTGGATCTCAGGAGACAAAAAGTTCTGGTCTGGTCTGTGTGCGGACATGTGGCTTATTTACCATGTTGCAAGAAAACTACACATTGTTCAACCAAAATCCAGCACCTGCCTTAACTGCAAATAGCGCATTGTATAAGAGTGGAACCTTTATGTGTTGGACTCATGAAAGCATTGAAACAAAACTACAAATTTCCATAGCTTACATAAATTTGATAATTTGAACTATTATGGGTGTAGAAAGTCAAAACCTTTTGAGCTCTTTCGAGGATCTGCAAGAAAAGACTGGGGAACAGGATTAATCTCACCAAGATGGCAATTGTCCCAATTCCTGTTGCTTTGCTTTCCATACAACTAATTAAATTTCCAGACTTTTTCAAAGAATGCTTGTTATAGAAGTTAATACCAAATGAGCAAAAAAAAAAAAAAAAAAAAAAAAAACCTCAAACATCTTTTGATTGAGGCACTAACTGTTAAAATGGAAATGTTTGGGATGCGTTCCTTCTCCCCCATCTCCTGTCCCCCTCATCACCAAGACTCGCTAACTGTTAGCATCTGAACACCTTCATGAAGATTGCCACCAGAGTTTCAATTGCTTTGTTGTGTGTGTGTGTGTATACAACACAAGCATGGAGCTTTGGAAGAGTTTGTATTTAAGACTTATTTTGCATTGTACGACACATTACACTGCTTTCATTTTAAGGCAGAGTAGATACTAAGTACCTTACTAATGTGTATTTTTCTTTGTGGTTCCACTGCATTTGTTGCTGGTCATCTGAATAGTCAGGTGAACAAAATACTCATGAAAAACAAAATCATGCCTTAAGACAGTTGTTATGGCTTTGGACCAACAAAAGGAGTAAGGTTCACCATTTTTATCAAGAAACTAAATGCCCAACACAAACATCAAGGAACCCAAAACTGTACAAATTGAGTGTGGCGCCTCAGTAAAGTCAACATGTTGCATGGATAAAGATGTTTGTGGTGTGTGTTGATGCACAAAGTAAACCGTGCTAACATGCTAGCCAACCCTGTCCGGGCCTGGGATGAAAACAAGAGAAGTAGGTGCAAAAACCCCAAGGAAAGGGGGAGAGAGAGAGATGTTGGCAGAGAGAAGGTGAGAGCACCAAATGAATCCATTTTATTTGCCAAGTATGTTTGCGATTGAATACAAGGAAACTTGACTTGGTACAATGATTTTCAGTTACACCCTGTTAAATTCTAAACACAATAATTCTAAAAAAAAAAAAAAATTAAGGTACGATAAAGAAACAAAAACATGACATAAAACATTAGCATGGAAGAGAGAAAATTCCAGATGCTTCACGGGTTTGACTGGCCTGCCCACACAGTAACTCCCCTGCTGACTCTGGAAATAGAACTTGTAGACCAACGGGCAGACCATAGCCAGGCCGGTGAAAGGCCAGGTTGTCACATAGCAACATTACATCACCGACATAAAATAAGGTCCACATAGCTGCTACACAACAATTGCCCCTCTGGGGACAAATAAACCTACTTGACTTGATAACATCCAATGATGTCCACGTTGTGGATGTTACCACTCCCTAGCATGCATGTCATCCATTTTGAGTTAAGAGGAGTAATCATTCGCCTCCTTGTCATAATGTGCTGTTAAATACCATCTACAAATACTAATTGCCAGTTTTCATAGAACCATAAGATCTATTTTTACTAATCTATTACTTTTCTTCAGTTATTTCTGCATAATAAATGGCCTGTAATTTAAAGTGTTACTGAAATAAACAAATGGATAACAGTTAAATAGATCATTCAATCAATAAATAAATCCATTCATGGTCTTGACTGCAACTTCAGAAAGTTCTACGCCAGCTCGAAAACAAGGTCGTTTTTTTTTTCTAACAGGTGAATGAAAATTAAAGATGCATTTTAGAAATGCCAGCTGGCCAAACTGTGCAGTGTAGAGTACGGCTGTGCATTCACATATACAGACTGTCAGGGTCAGGCGCAACAGTTTGGAACTGTGGTGTTCCTCTAACAGCAATTGCTGTTCAGTGTCTTGAGGAAGTCAATGTATGTAGCTACAGGTTTTGATGAAAGTTTCATTTTCTCTTTTACTGGGCAGCTGATACCGTTCTGCAAAAAGTGAAAAGACGGGTACAGTGCGCCTTAAGATTAGGGCCAGAGTGGCTGCCCCAATGTGACACATTCAGTGGCTTACTCGCTTTCGCCATAAACTTGAAATGCCTTTAAGAAGTTTGAGCCACTGTCAGTTGTCCTGTAACCTTGCCCCTAATTTGGTACTCCGAGTGAAATTCCTCGAATGCAGCAGCTTTCATGCATCTGCAGGCCAGGATGGCAGAGTCCCTTGCTAAAGAGGTCTAGTCTATTCAGTGACATTTGACTCCCAAGTTACTTTGTTGCCTGGCAGTCCAGCAATCGGTGGTTGTAGCGACATGGCTAACAGAATTCAACTTTATAATCAAGTACCGTTTGGCTTTGGCAGCTTCTGTATTTTCAGGACCACTTTTTTTCTTGACAATGTGCAGTGCAGCTGTAATGTTTGTACCATGTTCTTGAATGAAGGTGATTCGACCACAGAATGGCTGGCTGCTTTCACAAATTTCAGGAAAGGCCTTGTCAATGGTTGCCTGCCTTACCCGTGGGACTGTAATGTTCGTAGATGCCTTATCTTACTGACATAGGAATAATTCAAGAATGAGCCGACTTCGTAGGTTCTTAACTGTGTAGCTTTTACTAGCGTCCGTTCAACATACAACCTTCATAACATGAGCGTCTAACTTCCTGTATACGTCACACGCACTGCACGTACACCCGTGAGTAGGTCAAGTTAAACAAGTGACAGGACCTTCAAAATAATAACATCTGTCATTCATTACAGGACAGTCATGGAAAAGGCCCTTTTTTGCATGCTTAAGGTGAGGTTCATCAATTGGGGCTTCGTTTCCTGCTGTTTTCTATGCAGTCTATACAGCTTTAGCTTGTTGGGGTGAATTCACTGTTGAAAAGAAAAAAAACCACCACATCCATATCTTTTATATATATATATATATATATATATATATAGCATGCATGTATGTTCGCTTAAAACTCCAGAAATACTCCTTGTAGAACAAAAAGAAAGGCATATTTAGAATCAGCACTTTCCAAGGATTGCACAGTTCGAAAAATATTTTTTAAAAAAAGTTTAAAAAAAAGTGATTTGCGAAATTGAGTTTTTGTGGCAAGCGCAAGCTCTCTTTCTGGTCACTTAAGCATCTCTCTCTCTCTCTCTCTCTCTCTCTCTCTCTCTATATATATATATATATAACCCAGGTGTACTATAACTCACGAACAGCGACACCTACAGGTCGATAATATATATATATATCGCAAGTGTATGTTTGCGTAAAACTCCAGAAATACTAATTGTAGAACCAAAACGGTATCTTTAGATACCAGTTCGAAAAATATTTCAAAAACCAAGTAAAAATGTTGATTTGGGAAAAAGGCCTTCAATGATACTTTGTGGAGACTTCCGTCAAATCCTTCCAGTGGTCAAGGGAGGCACAACACCTAACATTGTCAATGCTAGCCTGAAGGCACGATAAGTGGTTTACCCTGACGCGCTTGAGCACAGCGATTAATACACACGTTGGCACAGTACGGAAAATATTCCAACAAAAAAAAACCCAAGTAAAAAAAAAATAATTTGCGAAATTTAGTTTAATTTGGGGCAAAATGTGGCGTTTTTGATATTCGATGCCATACGTTATATTAGGATTTTTTCCAGCCTTGATATCAGGGTTATTTGTGCAGATCGTCACCCTGGATTCGAGGTTGCAAGCGAGAGTGGTGAGCACTCAGTTTATCACAAAGCACGTGACAATTTTTTGTTGCCATAAGACACGCAACGTGGTTTACCCTGAGGCGCCTGAGCGATACACACATTGGCAAAGACGCGTGATGAATGGATTGAAAATTGACATTTCATAATTTGTTAAGATTCGTTTATCACATGTATATCATAAATTATCCCATATTTCATCATCGCTTATATCGTAAAGATCCGACCGCGTTGGTTGTTTTGGTGAGAACATTTTCCCCGGGAAAGGTATTGTAACGTGCATGGATAAGAAGACACGCTGGCCGCTGGCTCGCGGGCCTGATCCTTTAGTCGAGCGGTTAGTGATGTCTCTTGCGGTGCGGCCGATACAGGCTCGCTTCCCGGCCGCGGCAGTTCCTGTGGTTGCGTTGTAACCCGAATTCGCTACAGTATCTTTACAATCAGCCCTTTCCAAGCAGTGCACAGTTCGAAAAAATATTTCAAAAACCAAGTAAAAATTTTGATTTATTTTCAAAATCTAGTAAAGATCAGGTGGTCGTGTTGGCGAGAACATTTTCCCCGGGCAACGCCGGGTACCTCTGCTAGTATCAATATAATTTCAAACTGCATTAAAAGAAGAAACATTACACCAAAAAAAAAAGAAAAGGAAAAAAGCCTCATTAAAATAAAAGAACCTTCCTAACCTATGTACTGTGTAAAACTGCTTCAATAAACTTCTGAAACAACAATGCAAGACAGCAAATTTCTCCATAACTTTGCATTTAGGTTTAATAGGGTGTGTGCATGAGTTGAGTGAGTTGAGTGACTCACTCTTCCTATAAACGATCCATAACATTTCCGTTTAGTTAACTGGGAATTCATTTCAATATAGCTACTGATTATTTTCTTCCCAGCTAAACAAACCCTTCAGAGGACACACGCACAAAACATACGATATACTGTATATAATTAATCTCAACGTTTGTTAATTTTCAATATTAGTGTACTGTCCATCTTTTGTTCAAATTGTATGCTGATGTTTTGGCAACATTTTTCTTGAAACCCTTGAATGCAGTCAGTGGTACAACATTTTTCCCTTTTGAGAGTTTACATATTCAGACATTGTTAGTAAGTTCCTTATTGGGATTCCCAATACCGTTCGATGAGGCAACATTTCCTAACCTACTGCAAACGAATGCATGCGATATCATGGCATCATATTGCAGCGAATTGGGGGGGGGGGGGGTAATCAGGGAACCGCCACACGAACCAGTATCTCCCGCACCGCGGGCGACAACGTTAACCAGTCGACTGAAGGGTCCGACACGTTAGCCCTAACGTGTCTACTTATTTGTGTACGTTACAATATCCTCATCGGCGCCGCCGAGTTCAAAATGCTAGCTGCCATTTAGCGGTCACACTGCTAACCGTGTGAATACTGACAATCCATCGTCTACCGTTTTATATGATGGATTCTCAACCCTGAAGCATGTGCTGCTAGGTTAAGAGGGTTTGGATGATTAACTCTGTTGTGTTAGGTACTTACGGGCACCCGTAGGGGGAGCTGTGGGATATATAACCGAGACTGGGCGGGGAAATAAAGCATCTTTCTAGTTCCAGACATTATGCCTGAAGCGTCTCCTTTATGCTCAGTGAACCTGATGTAACCGGTTATTTTTTCGCCCGGTGCGGGATTCGACACGGGTGTATTGCACCACAAGGCGACATCACTAACCGCTCGACTAAAGGGTCAGACCCGTTAGCTAGGGGCTAACGTGTCTTATTAGTAGTTTACACTGATATAACATGGTGTCAGATATAACATGGTGTCACTGTAAGTCACTTACATGAACTGGGATGAAGATATCTCGGCATTTGTGGAAAAAAAGGACCTAGCAATTGGGTTAATAACCGGAGTCTCGGTGGTGTGTGCGCGATAGCTAGCGAGCTTCAAAGCTAACTAGCGTTAGGACACTGGTCACAGCACGGGCTAAGATCCACACGAGGAGAGAAGATGGACAGTTTTCAAGTTCTTCTACCGGCGCAATTAAATTTCAGCAAGCCAGAGGAGTGGCCGAAATGGATTCAGAGATTCGAGAGGTTCCGTATAGCTTCAGGCTTGGAGCTACAGTCCGAAGAGAACCAGATCAACACCCTTATATACACAATGGGAGTAGAGGAAGAGGAGGCGCTAACTGCACTCCGTCTCACGCCAGATGAGGCAAACGCGTACGGCACGGTGAAGGCCAGGTTTGATGCGCACTTTGTAGTACGGGTGAATGTGATATTTGAACGGGCTAAGTGTTAGAAGACTAGACTAATACTTTATGTCTATCTCTGCGCAGATGAAGTGGATTATTAAACCGTTATAAAGAATCGTACTGACTACCGAACTTCTGCTGGAGGGGAAAAAATGCAGCCTTCGTTTATTCGGTAGTTTGGGGAGAAGAAGAAAATGAACCGCGTCTCAGTGACGTAATCAATCCGCGCATGCAAGCGCAACACCGCCCACTTGTGGACAAACAAAGTCGTAAACAAAATAATAGTACACAGTAACACATAGTCATACAAATACATTGGTGTCATATCTCAACACTCCCACTTATGAATCATGTGCTTACTGTATACCTTTTCATAATCATAGAACAAATGAAAATAAACTTGGTATAACCCATACCACTCACATTTCACACACCAAACATTGCCTTAGCAAATGTCTTCAGTTTTACCTGGGATGCGGGCTTCGTCATTACATCCGCAACCATTTCGTCTGTAGGGCAATACACCAATGACATCCTTTCCTCTCTTATGGTAGACCTTATAAAGTGGTATTTGATATCCACATGTTTGCAGCGTTGCCTACACACCGGGTTCTTCGCTAAAGCTATTGTCCCCTGGTTGTCCTCATAAACCACTGTTCTCTTGTATTCATATGAATCAATACCTCCCAGTAACTGTTCAACATAAATACATTCCTGGATGGCTAAAGCCAGAGCCATATACTCTGCCTCGCACGTAGAAAGTGCCACAGTAGCTTGTTTCTTGGCTTTCCAAGAGATAAGTGCACTTCCCCTGCTCATGCTCACACAGTAACCTGATGTGCTGCGTCTATCCGCAGTATCTGAAGCCCAGTCGGCATCACTATATGCCTGTAAGCCAAGCTTCTCGTCGCTCTTCCTGTAACAGAGCTGTTTGTCTGTGGTGCCCTTAAGGTAACGAAACACATGTTTTACTGTCACCCATTGCTCTTCAGTAGGCTCTGCAAAATGCTGAGATAGCTTGCTCACAACAAAACATAAATCTGGACGTGTACATGTAGCTAAGTATATTAGACTCCCGACCACCTCTCTGTACTTTTTCACATCTAACATTTTTGGTGCATCTTCTGAGTAGTCTAATTTCTGCTCACATGGGGTTTCTCTTACCCTGCACTCCTGCATATCAAAACGCTCCAATATTTTCTCAGAGTACCTTTGTTGTGAAACTGTTACACAGTTGGCAGACTGAGTGAAGTCCATCCCAAGAAAGCACTTTAACCTGCCCAGATCTTTCATCCTGAATTTTGTGGACAGCATCTTTTTCACTTTACTCAGCAACTCTGTGCTGCTTGATGCTATGATAAGATCATCTGCCCAGGTTATAGTGATCGTTTTCCCTTCCTTTGACTCCTTGGAGTACACACAATGGTCTGATTGGTTTTGTGTAAAACCATCACCTGTCAAACAGTCGTGTAACAGTAAATTCCAATTGCGGCCAGACTGCTTGAGGCCGTAGATTGACTTCTCTAGTTTACACACTAGTTTTTCTCCCTTCTCAATATAACCCTCAGGTTGTTCCATGTATATGTTATAGTCTATGGGGGCATGAAGATAGGCCGTCTTTACATCCATCTGGTGTAAAATCAAGTCATACTGAGCCGCCTTCTGTAGAAGCACTCGAACACTTGTTAGGTTGGCTGTTGGCGAAAATGTCTCCCCATAATCCACCCCAGCTCTCTGGCTATATCCCTTTGCTACAAATCTAGCCTTGTACTTGTCGTGTCCGTCTATATCTGTCTTTATCGAATACACCCACCTTCCTCCCACTGTTTTCTTGCCCTCTGGCAATTTCGTAAGGGTGAATGTTTTGTTGTCTCTTAGAGACTCCATTTCCTCGTCCATTGCCCTGGACCACTTTTCTGATTCTGGCGATTCCATGGCCTCTTTAAAGGTCAGAGGGACACCGCACACTGCCCTGTATGCATAATCTATAGTAGTGAGTGAGCTGTCATCACTGTCGCCCTGACTATAGTCAATCAGGTATCTCGGAGGGTTGCGTTCCCTTTGGGGGTACCTCCCACTGGCTGAGGCTTGTGATGTCACCCTTGGGTGCTCCTCGTCATAATCCTCGGGTGCTGACTGTGTACCGTCAGTCTCTACTCTAGGCTGAGTTGCAGCTGTCTCAACAGACTTTCTCTCTCTTACCCAGTCTTCTGGGTGCAGACCTGGTGTCTGAGTCTCATTTTCACTAGTTGCCTTGTGTACAAATTTAACTAGTCTGTGTTTCTGTACTTTCTCTTGGTCAGGGTAGTAGACTAGGTAGGCCGGGCTGTTCTTGTTTTGGGTAAACTTCCCTTCTATGCATACTGCACACTCTTTGTCAGGTTTACACACTTTACCCTTTATATGCATACCATCAGTGATATCCTGTAGCTTTATGATATCGTCATAGTTGCAGTGGCCCATTATCTCATGCCAAGTTTCTATATCATGGCTCACATGGCACTTTTCAACAACACATTCAGTTTGCAAATAGTACAGTTTCCCCTGTACAAAAATGTCAAACCTGGTACCATCCGGTGACATTAGGGCACCTCTGCCCTCTTCGAAGAACACACTGGCTCCGTGTGCTGTCGCAGACTTCACAGAGAAGAGCTCTTGGGGGTACGATGGAATATATAGTGCGTTCCGCAGTGTCACTCTACACCGTCGCCCCTCACTGTCGAGCAGACATACCGTAGCATCTCCCCTGCCCTGCACCACACCAAAGGTGCGCTTACCGTCCGCCAGCTCCATGCAGTGTTTCTCTGGCTCGAACGAGCTGTCAAAGCTCTTGAACTTCTTCTTATCATTGACTATGTGGGAAGAAGCCCTACAGTCCACAATAAATCCTGGTTTGAACGGTTGCCGTCGTCCTGGTCCTGCTGAGCTGGTCTCTCCAGCCTGCACTCTGAAGATGTAGTCCTCTTCTTTCGCAGTATTCCCCGGTCCCTGACCTCGACCTGCTCCGTGACCACCGCCGCCGCCGCCACCTTGCTCGCGTGCACATCTGGCTCCATCAGCGCGGTCCTTCTTCTTGCACACTTTGTCCGTGTGACCCTTGATCCGGCAGAAGCTGCACCACACGCTGCGTGAACAGTCCGATTTCCGATGACCTTTGTCACCGCATCGCCAGCACACTGTTTGATCATCTTCTCCCTCACAGCGTTTCACTGGCTTTTTCTTAGGCGCTGCGTGGGCCTTCATCACCCTCTCGGACGTCTCGTCCGATGCTGTAGCATTAGCTACATCTTCTGCCGCCTCAAAGTTTCTCAATTTGGCCTTAAATTGTCCCAATGTCAACTCCCTGTCGCCATGTGTCACCATTAGAGTGAATGGCTTATATCTCTCGGGTAACCCCCTCATCACCATGGCCATCATTAGTCCCTCACTCGGTGCTTCTCCCGCCCCTTTGAGAGCCGTAATGATTTGTTCAGCTCGGATAATGTATTCGGTTATCGTCTCATTATCAGCTTTCTTTAGCCCACTCAATGTTACATACAGAGTGACAATCCGGGGTCTGCCCTTACCAATGTAATGTTCCCGCAACACCCGTAGACTCTCTCTACCGTTGTTCTTCGTTTCTCTGAAGATCAGTCCCAAGCTTGTGTTGTCCAATAAAGGCGCCAATGCGCAGTAGGCGTCCGCGTTCCGCTCCTCGTCTAGGGCCTGCTCTTCCGCTGTCAAAGGTCCCGCGGGCTCGGTAAGAATGGTGGTTTTCAGCCCCACACCATGCATGCAACAGAGCATTCGCTCTTCCCACAGTTCATACTCATCGGCCTGTCCGCTGAATGTGGGCCACCTGCTCTTCTTTCGCTCCATCTCCCTAGGTAGCGTTAGCTTAGCGTTCCGTTAGCTTCCCTCTCTCGATGCTAACTAGCTTCACACTTGCTAACTTGCTACTCCGTGCTAACCTGCGCGCATCCCGCCATCCGAGGTTATCACACTTCGTGTACTTCTTTTATCAAACTACAAAATAATCCAATGTTATCTGGGCCCATAACCTGTTAGAAGACTAGACTAATACTTTATGTCTATCTCTGCGCAGATGAAGTGGATTATTAAACCGTTATAAAGAATCGTACTGACTACCGAACTTCTGCTGGAGGGAAAAAATGCAGCCTTCGTTTATTCGGTAGTTTGGGGAGAAGAAGAAAATGAACCGCGTCTCAGTGACGTAATCAATCCGCGCCTGCAAGCGCAACACCGCCCACTTGTGGACAAACAAAGTCGTAAACAAAATAATAGTACACAGTAACACATAGTCATACAAATACATTGGTGTCATATCTCAACACTAAGTTTAATCAGAGACACCAAGAAGTAGGTGAGACAGCTGATAGTTTTATTACAGCACTTCATTGCCTAGCAGAGCATTGCGGTTATGGTGAACTACACAATGAGATGATTCGTGATAGGCTAGTGGTGGGGCTAAGAGATAAAAAGCTATCCGAGGAGCTGCAAATGGACCCGGGGTTGACGCTAGATAGAGCGGTCATTAGGGTTCGCCAGAGCGAGCAAGTCAAAAAGCAGCAAGACATGCTTAGAAGCAACTTCAGAGCAGCAGAGGCAAGCACAGAATTGGATGCTGTTAGTGCAAGTTGGAGAAACGGCGGGAAAGAGAAGCAGAGAGGGGCAAGGGCGCCAGTCCAGAGTACGTCATACCGTGCACAATGCAAAAGATGTGGGAAGGATGCGCATAGCATGCAACTATGTCCAGCTCGCGATGCAGTCTGTAACTTCTGCAAGAAAAGGGAGCATTATGCAAAAGTCTGCCGATCAAACACTGTAGAAGTGAACATGGCCGACAGTGACAGCGAAGAGGACGTTGCATTCTTAGGCTCTGTTAATGCAGAAGATTCTGAAGCTCCGTGGCTGATAAAGTTGAAATTAGCTGACATAGAGACAGAATTCAAGATCTGGAGCTGATGTGACTGTGATCCCAGCAAGTCTGTACAGTACAGGGCAGTGCAGTTTAGGGAGCTGGAGAAGACAGCTGGTGAGTTGTGGTTGGGTGAGGCCTTTTTCAGGTTCGGGCAGAAGCGGAAGCAAACGTCTCTGAATACCCTGACATGCACATGTTGAGTTCCACCTCAGCTCTGATCCTAATGGTATGTCTGACATTCCGACTACATGATGAAGGACAACCCAGGGACACGTGTCATGATGTCTCTGTCCTGCCAGGCAGTTCGTTTCATCTGTTCCATGTAGTCCAACCATTTGACCAGTTTACTGTAGACCAGGTCCATGTATTAAACCACCTGGAACAACACAACGCCAGCAGAACACTAGTGCCACTGCAGCACCCGAGCTGCCCGCCGACCTACCTGATGATCTGCAGATTACAGCTGCAGATGGTGCCCTCCCAGACCCCACACCTGTCTCCAGTGAGACCTCACCCCAACCACAGACTGGGTCTGCCCGAAGGTACCCTGTGAGGCAACGTTGTCCTCCACTCCACCTGACGGACTTTGTAACTTAAACAGGTGCTGTGGGACACACTGAGTGGTTAAAGGGGCAGAATAATCCCCTCACTCAGTTGAGGGCTCGGGCAGTCTAACCCCCCCTCTTAGAAAAAAAAATTCTGTTGAATTATTTTGTTAAAAAAAGGAATAAAGTGTTCTGTATCTTCTGTAAAAAGATAAATTACATTATATTCTTGTAACGAAAATAAAAGGGAACATACTCTTGGATGAAAAGAAAAGTGATTTTATTCGATGTTATTGTCTGAGTTTCAGTCTTACAGATATTATGTTGATTTCTTGTCAGTTGTAATAATAGTAAAAACGGAATGTTTTCATCTCAGAAAGGGGGATGTTGTGTTAGGTACTTACGGGCACCCGTAGGGGGAGCTGTGGACTATATAACCGAGACTGGGCGGGGAAATGAAGCAGCTTTCTAGTTCCGGACGTCATGCCTGACGCGGCTCCTTTATGCTCCGTGAACCTGATATAACAAACTCCAGCAGAACGGCCCTCTCAGTTAACGTTAACTTAATTAGGCTAATAACTCGTAGTTAGCGTTACTATCAAGAGTAGCTTCCTTACCGTCACGTTTTGTCAGATTCGATGCGGAATTCTTGAATGTCGAGATGTCCATCGTTTGGGGCACAAAGTAGGCAGCGCATAATATAACATTACTTGAAGTTTGAAAAGCAAACAGGTCCTGGATGTGCGCACGTGCCTCGTCTTCCGAAGCAGGCAGATGCGTTTCATCCTCGGCCATGATCGTGAACTACGTTGGAAGGGGGTAGGGTCACACGCCGGTCACTGTGGTGTGCGATTGGCTAGGCTACCATATATCTCATCTCACGCCAGAAAATCGCCGTCTTGAGTGTGAGCTCACCTGAATATAAAAATTATTTCATGTATAATTAAGTAGCGAGACGAATGTAGCCAAATGTAACGGAGTAAAAGTACATATTTTAATCACAACGTATTTGAGTACGAGTAAAAAGTATTCTGCAAAACGACTTAAGTATAATTTAAGTGTACGCGAGCACATGTAACGAAATAAATGTAACGCGTTACTACCCACCACTGATGAGTATGTCTGGCTCATAAGGGCTGAATATACCCAATCTGTAAACTAAAAACGAGATGTGCTTTTTAGCTCTGCTCGTCTTCTCCATCTAATGTCATTAACTCTTCCCCTGTCTTCTCACACATGCTTACTTTGAGAAGGAACGTCTCAGTATCCGTGATACCGTTCTGATTTAGGTAACAAAAAGAGAGCGCAGTTGCTACATGACAATGATACTCTCTCACCAAGCTCTTTAAGACATAAAAAAAAATAGACAATGTGCTTGTAAAAGGGAAAACGAGGGATTCCCTAAAGCCGACGATGAAGACACCAGTGGCTTCAAAATGAACCTTCTCCTGACCCAAAGCTAAAGCAAAATGGATCAAAGTGTCACGCCCGGAGCAGGGGTGCAGGACCAAATGCACGACTCAGACGAACTGGACTAGAACAAACGCTTTAATTAAGCAAGAACTTACAGCCAACACCGAAGGCTCGCAACAGGCTGTGGCACACCCGGCGGCCAAGTGTCTGAATGTCTCTGTGAGTGTCTGAGACGATCTAACGAGGAGCCCGGGCAGCCAGAGGAATATATACATATGGAGCCAATCAGGGAGATTGGGAGCAGGTGCACAGGACAGAGCAAGAACCGACAAGCCAATCGGAGAAAGCGGAGGGAGATTGGCTGTGCTGTTCCTGCGCCCAATCGGAAAAAGGGTAATAGGTGAGTGAAGCCGGGCAATCAGGAGCAATCAGGTTCACTCAGGCAAACGGGCGCAGGCGAACCGAAACACCAAGCAGGGGATGGGGAGCGGGCGAGCCCCGATGACCCAGATCACACACCTGTGACAGCACAGATTGGAAAAAATACAATGTGGATCCAGTTGTTAATTATGGTAAATATGAATTACTGAAGACCGAGCAAGCACATTATTCCAATAATGCAACAGCAACATTCGCTGATAATTAAAGACATATTACAGTGAGGGCTTAATGAGGGGACTTCAGTCCAAGTTAAACACTGGACAAACAGGTGACTTTGAAAGATGTTGAAGGATATTCTAAACAAATTAATGATGTTTTGGAGAGGCTCAATAGAAAATTGAGTGTGAGATGTCTTGATGCATGCTCAATCATCCAGGTAAGAAAATCAAAGAAGGTGGAATCAGTTCATCTGGATACAATGTTTAAACGTTGTATCCAGATGAACTGATTCCACCTTCTTTGATGAGTGTGAGATATCGAAAATTAAAGCGAGAAATGGTGACAATTCGGGATGCACCACAGTAAAGCCTTAATGGGGGGATTTTAATCCAGGGTAAAGGTGATACTGCGCAGTGATGGACTTTTTTTTTACATTTTGTTTTATGTTCTTCTAGCTCTCTCCACTTCCACCTGCAACAACTCACTCCTCATAGGATTACAGGTGAGACTGCAGGCCGGGTTAAGATTGATATCTGCATAACTCCATGACAGTGGTGGGGTGTAATTAAATGTATTTATCAAGTGCTGTACTTAAGTACAGCTTTTCAGGGACTTGTACTTTCCATTTTATGCTACTTATACTTCTACTCCACTGAATTTCAGAGGGAAACATTGTAAATTTTACTCCACTACATTTATTTGACAGCTTTAGTTAAAAGGGACTGGAGGTCTCACGCTCAACACCTTTGAGTGATTGAATGAATTGAACAGTGGTTTATATCAATGGCCTTCCGCAGGTTCACTGCCAATATTTTCTTATTTGAGAGGGATGGGATGCTGGTGGTGGCGTCAACACAGACTGTTGCCGAGTTTTCATTCATGTAATTAGAACTCCTTAAGATCCTTATACTGAAGTCATCTTGAGAAGCCTTGAGTGTAATCTGTCTGTAGTCATTAGTGAAAGTGAGTCTGTTGCTGTCATACAAGCAACGTGTTTGGGGTCAACTTCCATTCCCATGTTTTTCTTTGTGTTTGTGCAGGCCTTTTTAGGACTGTTCATGAGCATGAATCAAGGCACTGTTCATGAGTTTGGAGATGGCTACCTGCAACCGGTCAGAGGTCTGATTTCCTAGAGATTCCAATGAAAGTGAGGGTAGAATCATATTCGAGCAAGGGCAGGATGCAAACTACAGGGGAGCTCCTCATGGAAAGACAGGAGCTCCCCTAAAAACATGATTTGGGAAATTTTGTGGGGGTGGGGGGGTCTCTAAAATGTTAATTACCAATTTGTTTTTGCCACAGTTTTGCGCTCCACATTTCTATATTGTGTTTCATTCAGGGTTCGAATTATAAACTCAGCTTCGTGGGGGTCTCCAAAAACAGGGCAAAAAAAATGTACGCATGCACTCAATTCATTCCCACACAGCGATGGGACTTTTTTTATTACAGCGATGACTGGATATTATATAGGCCTATTATATATAAAATATATAACAATATTTTTATTTTACCCAAAACAAACCAAAACAGTTGCCATGTTAAAGTCAAGGATAATTAGTTGCTTACTTCGAGAGTCGAGATCACTAACACTCACTCACACAAATGGCAAATGCATGGCACAGCGGCCAGTGACAAGGAAGTCCAACGTATCCATCTGTGGTCCCACTCCCGACGTTAGTAGTTGTACTAACATTAGAGACCAGGCGAACCTATAGGTAGGCATAACTTTAGTTTACATAAACGCACATTAACGTATACTAAACACTGCTAACTAAACGGGAAATTCAAAATTAATCTGAAGGAATGTTAGCTAGCCATGCTTTTCTGTAGAAAATGCAAAAAGACTTGATCGAGCCTTACCTCGTTAACGTCAGTGGTGGTCGAGTCCTCTTCAGAAATGTTGCTAGCAGCAGCCGAGCTAACGTTAACGTCGCTGACTTTTTCTGAATCAGCAACTTTTTTAGCTTTTGATCTGTTAAAACCAAAGTCCAGCAGGCTTGCAGCGAGCTGTCTTTTTGGTGGCCGAGGAGGAGGCATGGTGAAAAATATTGCACATTACCCGATGTGACTAGCTAAGACAATATTAAGACAACATTAATAACGTTCCATCTCCGCACCTTGGCGCCCTTGTCAACGTTTCAAGCATACCGAGATTCCCAAAAGCAAGGTTGCTTTAGGCTATCCTACAGCGCCCCACAGTGTCTCGGTGGTGAAGTGCAGCCAAATGTCCTATTCACGCACGAATAATGGCGCGTAGTTCTTTTCGAAAACATATTTATTTAAAACAATTTATTTCACTAACATAAAGAATCCTACTAACATTGAAAGATACATTATATAATGGTTTTTTTTAATATTTTGTTAGAGACCCCCACAGATCTAGAGTTTTACAGCTTTCAAGGGAGCTAATGCCTCCTTCATGGGAGCTCAGCTCCCATTGGCTCCCACGTAATTCGAACACAGGTTTTATTGCACAAATTATGTTGTACATGCATTCTTGAATTTTAAAATTTGTGAGTTTAGTGGGGGAAATTCAGCACTCCAAAACTATGCAGGTCAAACTGTGTTATTCCTGTGATCACTATCCAAACATGGTGGCACAATAACAAACTAACCACAAGCAAGGAATTTCCTTAGTGAATTTCCTTAATAATTTTGTAATCCCCTCTATCCCCAGAGTTAAAAACAAGTCTACAGGCTGCAGAGCCTTTTCTTATTGTGTCCCTTGTTTCCCTGCTGACGTCAGAGAGTCTGACTCTGTATCTCCTTCAAATCTTAGATGAAAACCCACCTTTTCTGACTTAACTTTCCACTAGTTGTTATTGCTATGTTAATTTGGCCTTATTTTGATCCTTATTCTTCCTATCCCGTTCTAGGAGTATCGCAGTGTCAGTGTCTAATCTTTCTAATTTAGCACAAAACTTTATATCCGGTCGATGAGAATGTCCCCTAAACCTTCCTGAAATCGTTGCATCCTTCTGTTCTGTCTGTCTTATACTTCCATGAGCTCATGACCCCACCGTTACTTAACTCTCTCTCTCACTACTTTTTATGCAGGTGATGTTTATTTTGATATGTCTCTGAGGCACAGGCCTGCTGCAGAATGGAAGGGTGTTATAGAAGCCATACCTTCACCTCCTCCATGTCAGACCTTAGTGAAAGGAATGGGGGGGGGGGGGGGTTGGTCAGAGCCATAAAATGCAAAAGTCTTCATGATATCAGGGACTAGTACACATGAGTTGCGTTTTTTTTTTAAATCAAGATTCTGAATTAATGGTTCAGATGGTAAATCTGGCTTTGAATTATTTTACCAGCATCCCTAAGTGTATGTTTGCCTGATAGTGACCCCTGCGTGTGAAGCCTGTTATGCAAAAAAGAAAAAGAAACTGTTTGGCTTGAATTACCCAGACAGGCACTACAGCACTAGGAAGTAGGGTGGGTTGATGCATGGTACCAGACAAAAAAAACTCATCTTTTCAAACCAAGTGCACCCTCCCACCACCAAATTATATCCATACCTCACTCTAAATATTATGAAAAATTAATAAATCATAATCTGCTTTTTTTTTCTTGTATGATTCTTCCCTGGCAACAGCAATATTGACTATCTGACACCCTGACCTTTGCAAACCTAACTACTGGTTTTGTGTAATGGAGCTTTAATGAACGTTCAATAAGAAAGACTATCTTTTGCATGCACAGGCATGTAGGTATATTCCTTATTTTATCCTGCCATTCTCATCCGCCATGCATGCGTACTCCTAATTTCCCTTGCTATCATTCTCTGGGGCTATCAATTGACCTATCAGTGGTTCACATCACCTGTTCTCATCTGTCCAATAGCACAGTGACACACCTGCATGGTAAATCTATGAGCTTCCTGCTGTATTTAAAAAAAAAAAGTTTCTCTCTCCACCTCTGGTGCATTCGTGCTGCTGTTATGCGCACCCCTCCACCTCCCCATCGGCGCCTAGTCCTCACAGATCATCAGTTTCAGCTCTTCATCAGCCTTATCATCTCAGCAGAAGTCGTCAGCCACCACCACCACCAGTGTCTGGACTCCATGGGGGGATTTATTATGCTGCTGCTCAATTAAAAAAAATCTCCCTGTTGAGTCTAAGCGCCAAAGACTTTCTTGACATGGCTTAATTGCCACTAAATCATATGTTACAATAAACATTATCTTTACGTCCTTCACTATGTCTCTCCTGATTGAAATTGTGTTGACTTAGCAGTTTAAGGTATAAATACTTTAGCTGAAACTCAGTTCTACAGGTTTCACCGAAAATGTAGATGTAGAGGGTGGGGTCTTGCTGCCTTGGGTGTCTTAAATGTTGACATGCATAACAGAGATTAGCTAAGGAGCCTAATGAATAAATGTGAATAGCATGCTGGATGGCTTTTCTGCTGAATGTGATACCATTAAAGACACTACTGTAAGGTATAATTGCACATCAATGGCACCTTCCATGAAAGATAGGATTGCTTATAAAGGGTTTGTTGTCGATGTAGTATGGATAGCTTTGTTGGAAAACAAAAGTGTGTGTGTGTGTGTGTGTGTGTGTGTGTGTGTGTGTGTGTGTGTGTGTGTGTGTGTGTGTGTGTGTGTGTGCTAAATCAGGTGGATGGGTGTGCACTATGTTGGCATTTGTGGTGGAGGTGGGTTGTTGAGATCGACCACAGCTCAAATCTGACCAAGAGAAAATTAATCAAGCTGTCAAGCTCGATTACAAGCTGAAAATAGAAGCAGCTTATTTTAATGAGATTGCTATGCAGTGCTTTACTTTGAGCTCAGCTGAGAGCAGTCTGTCACGGTCTCTTAATTTCTTTTTTAATCTATCTATCTATCTATCTATCTATCTATCTATCTATCTATCTATCTATCTATCTATCTATCTATCTATCTATCTATCTATCTGTCTATCTGTCTATCTGTCTATCTATCTGTCTATCTATCTATCTGTCATGTTCTTTATTGATATCGAGATGTTGCTTATTTCCAAGGGTTGTCGATTGACCATGCACACACCTCAGCACAACAATGTCCAAGAGGGTGGGGTGAAGGGACAGTACAATTACTTGACACTTGACTTATCTGGAATGGACAAAAAAACTATATTCTACTTTTGCTTTATCCCATCTCTAGTGAATGACACCGCTGCTTAGTAGCTGACCATTTTGGTTACAGTTTCACTGGTTTACTGGTTGGGGATTTATCTGTTCAGTTTGAAGGATTAGTTAAGAATTGCTTTGGAGCAATATTTCATATTGGTTAAAAACTCCTCCCATGCAACTCAAGGCATCCATATTTGGGAGGAGAAGTTTTAAATGCATATGCCATTCATTGAAAGGAGCGTTAATAGTGTGGACTCAAGAAATATCCAATGAAACGACGGGCATCTGTAAAAGTGGGCGGGGCTAAAAGGGAAACCCTGGCAGAGTGTGGATGGTGGCTGATGGACGGGGCGGGGTTTAGAGACGGAAGTGTCTCCCGACTGGCCCAGCTGTCATCTAGAAGAGAAGAGAAGAGACCATTTACACCGGCTGCTTTGGAAAGGCTGTAAAAGGAAAATAAAAAAAAACAAGTTAAAATATGGCACCATCCAAACGATAAGGTCATGTCACTAAACTAAAGGTAGATATGCGTCTTCTTTTTTTCATCAATTACGCCGATTTGTCGTCGTGTGAGAACGGCAGAAGAGACGCGTACTCCGAGAGCTTAAGACATTATGATGACAAGGATTGGTAGGCTGTGTGACATTGAACATACAGGACACGAAACCGACGAGGTCGTTTAAAGAGCCACACACCATTTCGAGTTTATGCCCTGGAAAATTCCGTCGTCCTGCAGCTAATAACGATTTCCCGTGAACTGCTTATATTTGTGAGTAACGTTTAAGAGATACACGTTTTGCTTCGCGTTTTTGCAAAAAGACAAACAACTAGTGTATCCACTGAATTAGCTTATCGGCTATTATCCTAGCCTAGCGGCTTGCAGAAGAAAACTACCCTAGATTCTGAACAGACAGGAGACGTCATCGTCAACATTTCCCTCTATTTAAATGGTCGCGTATGAGGAGGTCATTGCCGAAAAAAAAGGAAGATTACTCGGTAGGTGTTCGTTCCTCAACCTTCCGCCGCATTTTATCAATTACAGGCACGTTGTAACATTACAAGCGGACTCAAAAACGGACCATTGCAGTTTGTATGATTTATAGGTCACATGGAAGGTGGCGGAGCAGCTGTTAGCTTGCAGTTAGCCGCATAACGACCTTTGGAGACGTCAGTTTCATTAGCACAAGCTGTTAGCTGCCTTCGCAGTCAGCCTACGCTGGCTAGGTTGGGTGTTTTCCGTCGTGGCTTTTTTTTTTTTTAGTGTAATATCTCATCTGGGCCTCCCATGGCTAAACGAGTCAATGATTTAATCTCACTGATTACATCACACGACCAGACAGGGTGCAGTCACTGCAGTTTGTGAGCCTTGTTTTTTGAGTCTAAATCAAATCACGTTTATGACAATCCCTTGTTTTTGTTTTTCTCTTTTGTGTGTCCTCTTATTCCTCCTACCCTTTCTCCCAGGATAAAGAAGACAGTGAAAAACAAAAAAAAGAAGAAGCGAGGATTTACTGGGTTTTATAAATGGGGGACTACGGGTTTGGCGTCCTGGTGAAGAACAGTGGCGGTAACAAATCTGCTTTTCCTGTAAGGATCCCTCCTCACCTCCAATCCCAGCCCCCACATCACCCCTCGAACCCCCCCAGCCCCCCCGCCTTCGTAAACAACACCTGCTCCACCAATGGGGGCAGTACTTGGCTGTTCCCCACCGTAGCCCAGCACACTAACATGCAAGATGAGATTCTGGAATCGGACAAGTCCAAGGCCTTGGACCTCCAGGACATGACGGAGAAGCCTCAGGTCCAGGCCCCACCTCAAACCCTCTCACCGAGCCAGCAGGAAACTGGTGGGGGCCTAGAAGAGCTTGAGGGAGCGCTACCTGTAGATGGGACCCTGGAGAAGGGCAACTTGGAGAGTAGCGGTGGGAAAGAGAAGCTGAGGATGGAGTCCGAGTGTGGATTTGATTACCAGGACAGCCTGGGTATGGGTACTAGCTGTGCGCAATCTGCCTCTTCCTCCTCCTCCCTGACCAGCTTCAACAACTGGTCCCCCACGGTCCCTACTAACCAGTCTCCAGTGGTTGGGGAAGATGTTGGCGGGTTCTTTGGCCCTGCTGGCTCCAACGCCAATGGACCGCCCCTCCTGTTCCAGAATTTCTCCCACCATGCCGGGCCAGGCTTTGGTGCAGGGGGCAGTTTCTCCCCCCAGATTGGACCAATGTCCCAACACCACACTGCACCTCCTCCACCCCACCCCCAGCACTACCACCCCCACAATCAGGCTGTCCCACAACAGCACCGACGCTCCCCAGCAAGCCCTCACCCACCCCAGCCCTCTTTCACTCCGCATCCTCATCGCAGTGGAGCCTTCACCCAGATGCCACACCTGGCTCCTGCTCAGAGCAAACCCCCTTCACCTTGGGGAAGCTATCAGAGCCCCTCCACCCCCACTTCCACCTCCTGGAGCCCTGGTGGGGGCTATGGGGGTTGGGGAGGCACACAGGGAGTTCGAGATTACAGGCGAGGGCTCAATGGAGGGATGACTGCCCTTAACTCCATCTCTCCACTGAAGAAATCCTTCCCCAGCAACCAGGTATTTACTCATACCTTTTACAGAATATAAGTCTAGAAGGCGTAAGGGCTCATTCACCATATTTTAGTTCCCGAAAGAGCTGATCTACAATAACTGTATGCAAATTCCCAACTGTCGTTTTTAGGTCCCTTCACAGAAGTACCCCAGAAACAGCTCTGGCTTCAACCACAAGGCCTGGATAGAAGATGGTGTGAGTCGCAGTGACAGTGTCTACCCTTTTCAGGTGAACATAACAATGAAATCTGTTTTTTGTATTTTACTTATTTTACTTGGAGAAAAATTGCTTTTTTTCAACAAAAAATTACTCTGGAACGGTAACCAGTAGGACAACAGAGTGCCACAAATTCAAGCCTTTTATATTGAACCAGAGCTGAACATTATG
Organism: Lampris incognitus; assembly: GCF_029633865.1. Classification (NCBI taxonomy): domain Eukaryota; kingdom Metazoa; phylum Chordata; class Actinopteri; order Lampriformes; family Lampridae; genus Lampris; species Lampris incognitus. The sequence continues at coordinate 18,657,250 of NC_079211.1, forward strand.
TGCTCTACTAAATGTTGTGATGTAAAACAAATTTAAAGAACAGCAAAACATTTCAGCAAAACGGTACAAAAAATGGATCATCTGATAATAAATTAAATCTGAAATACTGATATTTGTTCTCCCTAAATAAATGGAAGCTTATTGTGTGTGCTTACCTTTGAGGCCTTTATGTAGTCAAGTCAAGTGAGAGTAGTTTAATCTTCTAATCACATGGGCTCTCTCATGCTCTTTCAAGATGTACTCTACCACAGTTCTGTATGCTTTCAGCCAATTTAGATATGCAGTGAGGCACCATTTTGCCCTTCTTATTTCTCAGTTATCCTAGCCTTGTTTATCTCCAGATTAGGTGTGACTGTGGGATGAATGTATCTCTATGATTTGATTAAGAAATGCAGCTATTTGAAATGAGTTTAGCAGAAGGACATATATTTTTAGCCTGTGAAAAAGTATCTTCAGAAGAGAGATCTGATTATGGATTTGTGTTGGTTATTTTGCCAAACATAATTGGGCATATTTTGTTTATCATACCTTCTTGATGGTAATTTTTAATCAACTATTACCATCTCAATAAATATATCAGGGTTCTTGTGTTTTGTGCTTCATGTGTACATATACAGTGGAACAGTAGATGCAAACAGTTCTTTCTCTTTATTTTCCAGCAGGAGAGAACACGCTCCTTTGATGGTTTCAGTATGCATTCTCTCGAGAACTCTCTGATTGACATTATGAGGGCTGAGCAGGATTCCTTGAAAGGTTGGTTCTCGCAATGACAATAACATGGAAGGGATTTTTTCCCCCCATAGGTGGCAGCCAGCTGGAAATTAGAGAATGGCTTATAATGCTGATTAATTAATGACTTAATTCTGACTGCCAGGCTTCTGTATACATACTATTTAGACTTTGTATAGAGGATAAGATGTTATATGCTAGTATTATGTCCACTCTTCCCTATGTGCTAATAGAGATTAAGACCTCGCCTGACTTTAGTGATTGAGGTTTGAGTGATGGGAGTTTTCAGTATATTTCTGCCTTAACCTGCTATGTAACAAATAAACACACACACACACACACACACACACACACACACACACACACACACACACACACACACACACACACACACACACCTGTGATGACCTTTGGCCCCTGCTTAACTAATTAGGTCATAATTTAAGCATTTTAGTCCAGCTTTGTCGCTTTGTTTTAAATGAAACTTTTCCTCATCATAGGGAAAAGGCTTGCACTTCGTAATGATTTTTAGGCTAATTTGGGCCAGTTGATGTTTGATTTATTTTTGACCAAAACTTTTCTATGCAAAACATTACTCCCAGAATCCCAATGATAAAATGGTGGACTTGGCAGAAAAGGGTAGAAAAATGTAACAGACTTAATGTTTCCTTTTCCTTGTGTTTGTCTTTCTATTTAGACTGCATGTCAGAATTACTGCATAAATTAGAATTTTGGCACAGTTGGATTGGCCTAGCCTATATCCCAAGTTTCTCTTTTAATGTGTGAAGTCATTGTCCATTATCTTATAGGCAAAGAAGACGATGAATTATTGGAGACATGAGGGGAATTCAGATTGTATTGAGATTGTGTTGCTATGTACCCACTGTTAAATTTGTTGTCTTGTCACATGTAGGTCGCTATGGTTTCTCTCACCAGGGTGGAGACGGGCCTCTACCTATGAATGGTATGTAAATGGAATGCATGCAAAACATGTAAAGCTGGAACAGTGTTGATTTAAAATGACCATGTTCCTCTTCAAAAAAGAAAATGATGTCAAAATGTTCTGTGTTGTTTTTACATGCAGCTAGAAGTTATGGCAGGAGACGAGGTAAAATTAGTGAATGTGTTTTGTCTTGTTTTATGTAATGCCATTTGCAAAGTGGCAGCAGTGCTTACATGCTGACTCTCCGGTTTGGCCTGTGTGTTTGTCTGCTGACTCTTCAGTGTCGCTGCTTATTTCAACTTCCAATCTAGTCTGGGTTTGAGCCTTTTTTTCTGCTGGGTTTGTATGCCTTTCCAAGGGTTGATTACCAATCAGTAAATTTTTTTTTCCATTAAAATGCAATCATTGCTTCTTTCATTCATGGCTGCTTGATGTTAGATGTTTAATCTTATATTTAATGTGGTGTGTATGGATTTTTACACTGATTTAATCTAAGCGGTGGTGAATTAATGCAGAGCCACAGTCCAACTCACTTAAGCAGCCAGTATCTCTCCCTCTTCAGGCCATTCCTCCCTGTTCCCCATGGAGGATGAGCGCCCCTGTGGAGAAGAGGAGTCCGGTGACCAGGGACTAGCTGGCCTTGGCTCTGCCCACTGTTTTCCCCATCTCAATGGGGAGCGTGTAGAGCGATACTCACGCAAAGTGTTTGTAGGAGGGCTGCCCCCAGACATAGATGAAGGTATGGATGATATTTTATCCCCAAAAGAGGACACTTACCTTTTTAGTTTTTTAATCTCAAAGATAGTTGTAAAAAGCTTACCGTATTTCCTGGACTATGAGTCACTTGTTTTTTTTTTACTCGTCTGGCTGGTCCTGCAAGTTATATTCCAAAGCGATTTATACAATTTAATTTTTTTGGGGACGACTACACTGCATTTCAACTAAGGCCACTAGATGACACTGTTTAATCTTGTGACTCAATTGAAAATATTTACCAATGGCCAGGTTCGGCTAAGCTTACCAGAAAATATCACGGGTTAGGGCAGGCGGGTCAAAAAGTGACAAAGCATTGCACCGAGTAAGTTATAAATAACTTAGATACATTGCATGCAATAGGCTAGGCTGTGCATTACTAGTCTCTCTCACTCTCTCTCTCTCAAGCTAAATTTGCAATCGTGGTTTTGGTCAGTGCATATTTTTTAGAGTGTTGAGCCTTCACCTCCGAGTTTTTTTCCCTAAGTGGTATGCGTAGCTTTTGTTTACACCACCAAAACTCTTTTCTTGGTCAGAAAGAAGAGGCTTGTGTGTGTGAGCGAGCGAGCAAGAGAGACAGAGTTCCTGTTTTTAATGAAGGGTTACTCGTTTTGCTGCTATTCAACAATAAAGAACACCATTTGGAAAAATTTGTCTGTTTTCGTAGCCTAGACCCAGATGCTAAGAGGCTAAGATACAATAGGCTATGTCTTGCAATCAGTGTATTATGCTGGGCAAATGGCCCAAAAATGAAATGATGTAACACTGCTCACTTTGCTGTAGCCTAGGCTAAATTTGGAGGTTTGCGGGTTGAGTTGAGTTCGGGTGGTTAATTAACGCATATTTAGCAGGTCAGGCGGTGTGAATTGGCTCTCATACCAGGTCGGTTGGGTGCAGGTATTAATAACTCTGACCTGTGCATGACTACTGTACCACCATACAAATGTGACTTCGCAACAACATGTTTTTTGCTGAATGCAACTTGTAGTAATAATAATACTAATATACATTTTATTTAAAGGCACCTTTCATGATGGTCAAGGTCACCTTACATCAAATACAATAAAAAAAGCAGTAAAAAACATTAGTGCAATCAACAGTAAAACACACAATAAGCAATATATCAGCAGGAGTTAAACAAGATGAATTTGATGCTGTTAAAGTGAGTATGCTAGTCTAAAAATGTGGGTTTTAAGAGCAGTTTTGAATTCTGTAATGGTGTCCAGTAAGTGGATGTGCTCTATAAAATGGAACTAGGTGTGATGGAGAATGGAGTTCCAGAGTTTGGGTGCAGTGTAGAAGAAAGCCCTGGCACCCATTGTGCTGAGGTTGATGGCTGGTAGTGCCAATAGACCTGCTGGTCTGCTGGTGAAGACCGCAGATAGCAAGATGGAGTGTAAACCTGAAGGAGGTATGTGAGATAAGCAGGGGATAGATTATAAAAGAGCTTTGAATGTTAATAATAAAGAATTAATCTGTGACACAGGAAGCCAGTGTAATTGAATCAGCAGGGGAGAGACATGGTCAGTGGACTTTGGAAGTGTAATAATCCATGCTGCAGAATTCTGGATGAGTTGAAGTCGGTGAATAAGTTTGTTGGGGATGCCTGCCAAGATCGCATCGAATTGCAGTAGTCAATGTGTGATGTGACCAAAGCATTGACTAAGACTTCCATTAAGTGTTGTGTTAAAGCAGGACGTAGTCTGAGATGTTTTGCAGATGGAAAAAGGCAATCCGGGAGACATTGTTTATATGACTGGAAAAGGAAAGGATACTATCTAGCATAACATCAAGGCCCTTAGCCTAAGCGGAGACAGGTATGGTAGCTCCAGCAATGGGGAGTGAGCAAATATTAGTTTTTGAGAATGGAGACTTAGTGCCAATGTGGAGTAGCTCAGTTTTACTATTGTTTGAATTTCAGATAATTGTTAGTCAGCCATATCTGTATATTATGGAAATCAATCAATCAATCAATCAGTCAATCAATCAGGTTGCATTTTATGTAGTGCTTTTCTAGCTGCAACAGCCACTCAAAGCGCTTTACATTTCTGGTCAAATCAGAATTTCAGACACCTGTTATGATAGAACACAAGCCGTTTTCTATACAATCAGATAATAAGATAATAAAATAAAGAGATAAACAGTGAGGGTACTGGAGGGGAGAGTGGGAGTGGACTTAGTTGACACATAAAGTTGTGTATCATCAGTATAGCAGTGGAAATGGATACCATAGTGCCGGAAGATGTTGCCAAGAGGAGGAGATGGATAATAAACAGAAAGTGGCCCCAACACTGAACCCTGTGGAACTCCATGAGGAACTATCAAACTTTCTGACTGGTAATTCTGAATTTGTACAAAATGTGTCCTGTCTGTAAGGGATGAAGCAAACCACTGATACAGTGCCCCCAACTCCAGTGCTAGCCAGACAATCCACGAGGAGCTGATGTGATATAGTATCAAAGGCTGCAGTGAGGTCAAGGAGGATGAGGATAAAGAGTTGACTGGAGTCAACTGCACGAAGGCAGTCATTAGTGCTCTTAACCAGGGCTGTTTCTCCTTGCCCCCCCCCCCTTTCGCGCCAATTGTACTTGGCCAATTACCCCACTTTCAGCCGTCCCAGTCACTGCTCCACCCCCTCTCCCCATCCGGGAAGGGCTGCAGACTACCACATGCCTCCTGAGTTACATGTGGAGTCGCCAGCTGCTTCTTTACACCTGACAGTGAGGAGTTTCACCAGGGGGACGTAGCACAGGGGAGGATCACACTATTCCCCCTAGTTCCCCCTCCCAAATGAACAGGCCCCCCTGACCGACCAGAAGAGGCGCTAGTGCAGCGACCAGGACACATAACCACATCCGGCTTCCCACCCGCAAACGCAGCCGATTATATCTGTAGGGACGCTTGACCAGGGCTGTTTCTGTGTTATGTTTGGGGTGAAAGCCAGATTGGAATTGTTCAGAGATTAGTTATCAAGGTAGATCTGGAGTTGAGATGCACCTACCCTCTCAAGCATTTTGGAGATGAATCATAAATTGGAAATAGCCCGGCAGTTGTTTTGGTCAGTAGAATCTAAATTTAGTTTTTTTCAGAGTTGTCTGATTATGGCAACCTTCAATGAAGGAGGAACTGTACCAGTGGACAGAGATGAGTTGATGATGGAGGTTATCAGGGAGATGAAAGGGCAAACATGTTTAACTAGGGTTGTGGGAATTGGATTCAGGTGACATTGAGCTGATAGACTTGGTAACAAGTTCAGAAATGTGATTTTCAGTTGGAAGACTGAAGTCACACAGGACAATGGATGGGGACGGTTTCTTGGCACTTGTTGGTGGTAAGTCAGTCTGCATGATGTTAGCAGAGGCTAGCTGCCTATGAATGGTACTAATTTTGGCATTGAAAAACTTCAAAAATAGCAGAGCATTGTTCATTAAAAAGATTACTGTTCATATTGGTTTCAGGTGGATTTAGTAACCTTTTGAATGTGGAGAAGAGTTCTAGTATTCCCTGCAACTGTACTGATGATATTTGTATAATAGGATGTTTTACATTTGCCATGTGCAAAAAAATATGCTGACTCAGGTTAGTGCGATACAGACTACTTATCTAGTGTGATAGATGTTACACTTATTTTTGCACTTACACTTACATTATATGTTGATTGTGCTGCAAATGTGTGTCTATTTGTATTTTGACTATTTTTATACATTTTATACCACCGGGGAGTTGCACTTAATTTCGCTGTACAACTGTGCAATGACAAAGGCATTCATTCATTTTAGCTATTGAAAGAGCATTTTTGTAATGGAGTATATGATCCGAATACATTTGTTTGTGAACAGTAAGTCCAGTCTTGGTGAAAAGCCTCTCAAGGCACCGACCTATAGCCTTGAGCTGACGTAATTCAGGTGTGTACCAGGGAGAAGTATGGGCAAATGAGACAACCCGTGTTTTCAGGGGGGCTAAAGTATCAAGTGCAGAAGATGAAATATGATTGTAGTAGTCCATAAGATCAAGAAGTGAGGAGGTGGGAGCAGGAATGGGGTTCAAGGTAATTTAACTGCTGAGATCATCTGGATTAACATATCTAATGTTGCGGTATGATATGGTGTGATGCACCCTTGATTTACTGAGCAGTAGGTTGGTGTTTGTTCCCTGTTAAGGGACAGGGAACAGAGAACAAGCTGAAAGAAGAAGAAGGAGGTTGGTGTTGGATAACACAGCTTTATGGCCAGAGATGGCATAGTTCAGCAGAGGTGATGTTATACGGTGCGATGCTGGAACAGCAAACTAAGTCAAGGATATGACCCTTGATGTGGGTTGTAAATTTGACATATTGTGTTAGATCAAAGCAATCTAACATTACTTTAAATTCTTTAGTGAACATATTGTCAGTGTTATCAAAATGAACATTTAAATCCCCCATTAAGATTATATTCAAAGACATTGCACTAAGGGTGGTTAAAACTGTTGAGAGTTCAGTGATAAAAATATTTTATGCCTAGACCCGGGGATGGGCAACATGATCCAGAAAGGGCCAGTGTGGGTGCAGGTCTTTGTTCCAACCAAGCAGTTACACACCTAAGTCTACAAATCAAGGTCCTTAGCAAAGAGTATTGGTTGATTAATAGAATCAGGTGTGTAACTGCTTGGTTTGAACAAAGACCTGCACCCACACTGGCTCTTTCTGGATCATGTTGCCCACCCCTGCTAGGTGGTCTGTACAGAGCAGCAATAATGATGGGTGTGTACGTCCATAGAGTTTAATAGCCAGCAGTTCAAAGGAAGATTAATCAGGTTGAATCAGGAATCGGGAACACTTAATTTGTCATTTCACTTCAGATACTTGTGTACATGAAATGGAACGAAATATCGTTTCCATAGCCCATAGCAGTGCAACACAAAGACAAAAAGACATCCAAAAACTACAAGAACACATATATCCAAACTAGAACACATATATCCAAACTAAGAACATATATCTAAACTAAGAGCACACGTGTGTGTATGTGTATGTATGTATGTGTGTGTATATATATATATATATATATATATATATATATATATATACATACATACATACATACATACATAATAACACATATAAGAGGGAGCTCGGAGAAGAGCCGCTGCTCCTTCGCATCGAAAGGAGCCAGTTGAGGTAGTTCGGGCATTTGATTAGGATGCCCCCTGGGTGCCTTCCTTTGGAGGTTTTCTGGATGTCCCGACTAGGAGGAGACCCCAGGGTAGACCCAGAACTCACTGGAAGGACTACACATCCAATCTGGCCTGGGAACACCTTGGGATCCCCCAGGAGGAGTTGGAGGGTGTTGCTGGGGAGAGGGATGTCTGGAGTGTCTGACTTAGCTTGCTGCCACCACGACCTGACCCTGGAGAAGTGGCTGATGATGAAACGAGATGAGATGAGATGAGAACACATATATCCAAACTAAACACATACTATATCTAAACTAAGCAACAACAAAACACTGTCGAAGAGAATGAACGCCAGCCAGGACAACTCAGATCTGCCAGTCTGCATTGGCTAGCAGTTAGCTTAGCCTGCCCCACTTCCGTGTCCTGTCAGACCACCCTCGGTGTTTCCTCTTCAGGCAGAGCTCTGGGCAGGGCCATGGTCCTTGGGCCCGCCGGACGCAGCAGACCAGGCTACCCCAGCCGATGAAATGCCAGCTCTCCCAGCCAGACACCCTTGACACACCTCCCTGCACTCCACACAAAAACACCAAAAACACAGTCAACGCTAGCTCCGGGCAGGGTTGTGGTCCCTGGGCCCACACGATTCCGCAGACCAAGCTCTCTCAGCCGATCCAGTGCCAGCTCTCCCAGCCATCAAATGAAGACATAAACTTAGATGTGGACAAAGACACTGAATGGGCAGTACTGGGTGAGGCCGCCGCAAACATAAATTCGCGCCGCCATCTTCCCACACCAGTGCTGGGTGTGACCGCTGTAAACGTGAATTCACACGACCAAGAGAGAGTGGCGTTAGTTTTATACTATTGTGATAGAGCAGCATGAGGCTGCCTCCTCTGTCTGAAGTCCGAGGTTTGCACATGTAAACAAATCGTGGTGGAGTTGCTGAATTTAGCTTTAGAAAGTCATTCTGTGACTGCCAGGTTTCCGTGAGACATAAATAGTCCAGTTTGTGCTCGGTGATGAAGTCATTGACTGGAGGGTCTTTGTTGGCGATAAATCAGATATTGTAGAGGGCAAACTTATGACAGGTCATGCGCGTATAAACGGCCTATTTAACTAGCCGGTCACATCGTAATATGTCATGGATGAGAAGCCTGGTGCCTAATAGTCTGTATGAGGAAAACTCCCAGTCAGAGTTGATGACAGATGAGGCCAGTGGGGGGAGCTAGCGGGTGAAACAATACTGTGTGGTGCCATCGTAGGCGGAAACGGAGGTTCTAGGAGGGAAGTGTGGAAATTAAATAGTCAGTTACGTGGAGAAGACTGTACGATCAGCTGCAGGTTGGCCACTAGCATTCCAGCTACCCAGCCCGGGTGGACTCCGTCTGTTCTGAAGAGGGAAAAACGAACCTAAAACAGATTAAAATTGTCAATAAAACCTATATGGTGAGCTCTGCAGGTGGAGATGAGCCACGTGTGCAGGCTGAGGATTCTGCTAAAATGCCCTGCTCCACGTACTCGTACTCAGATGTGACTTGTAGTCCGGGAATATGGTAATTTAATTGCTGCCTTTTGGCATCAGTGTTTTTGGGTGCTGATTTAAAGTAGTGTTTAAATGCATTTGTGATTAATTTGTACTAACTAGCTATTTATAACTACTGATTGCATTGTAAAGTATTTCATTACTCTCATTAGTGGCATTATATGCAATTTTTGTAAGACACTATTGAATACCAACTTGGCACACTTTATTTTTAATCTGCAAACATTTGATTATTAGTAGCACTATGGGTTGTTTAAAATGCTATTTATTACAAACAAGAGGAAATTTTGCATTTTATAATTATGTTACCTTGCCTTTCTCAGATGAAATCACGGCCAGCTTCCGCCGATTTGGTCACTTGTTTGTTGACTGGCCACACAAGGCAGAGAGCAAGTCCTATTTCCCACCAAAAGGTGAGATGCTCCAGTGCAACATATTATTTTGTGGTAGCACATTGGCTGCACAAAATTTAGCTACCCCATGAGTATTTGTTTATCATATGCATGTGTCCTTGTTTGTCTTTCCTCTATTCAACCTCTCTAGGATATGCATTCTTACTGTTCCAAGATGAAAGCTCTGTGCAGGCTCTGATTGATGCCTGTATTGAGGAGGATGGCAAACTTTACCTGTGTGTTTCCAGCCCCACCATCAAAGACAAGCCTGTGAGTCTTATCACTCTGTGGCTGCAAATGTGTAAGGTTGTCTAGCTGTCCCAAATTTAAATTGTATGTCTGGAGACTTGTGTTGTATGGTGCCATCTACCGTGCTACATACAAGGGGATATGGATGATGCATCAGTTTCAGAAACCTAAAATATTAAACCCAGCTGCCAATGTAATGTTCAGCCAACTGATGCCTTTGCCATGGTAACCAATTAGCTCTGCAGGATTCACACACTTCACTAATGCTTATATTCCTAGCAAAATGTATGCTCATTGCAAATACGTAATGAGAAGAAGCCAGTAGCAATTGCTTGTGTATAATTTATCTTTTTTTATTTGTAGGTCCAGATCAGGCCCTGGAACCTAAATGACAGTGACTTTGTGATGGATGGTTCTCAGCCATTGGACCCGAGAAAGACCATTTTTGTTGGAGGTGTCCCACGTCCCTTGCGTGCAGGTAAACTCAACAGGATTATGTCTTGGGCTATTTGTTTCACATTACTACAACACCCTGTCAGACATAATGGCGACTTGCATCCACATAATATTTGTATGTGTGTATTATTTTCCTAGTGGAGCTTGCCATGATCATGGACCGTCTGTACGGGGGGGTGTGCTACGCAGGGATTGACACAGACCCTGAACTAAAGTACCCAAAAGGGGCAGGGCGTGTGGCTTTTTCCAATCAGCAAAGCTACATTGCAGCCATCAGTGCTCGATTTGTTCAGCTGCAGCATGGAGAGATTGATAAACGTGTAAGTTTCCTTGGTCTCAGCAGCTTCTTTTCCTAGCCCAAAAAAGAACTTGTGGGATGTCTGTAAGATGTTACTCATATTATTTCCACTATTCAAGTAGTAAGCCATGCATGCATTTAAAGTTGACTCGTGGATTTCTGGCCATATCTGTTCGCTATATTGACCTTCCTGTGAATGGTCTGGCTCGCCTCTTCTTTTCCTACTCCTTCTCTCCTCTATCCACGTATAACATTCCTTATGTCACCTTCCCCCTCTTCTCAGGTGGAAGTGAAGCCATATGTCCTGGACGATCAGCTGTGTGATGAGTGCCAGGGTACCCGCTGTGGGGGAAAGTTTGCGCCTTTCTTCTGCGCCAATGTTACCTGTTTACAGTACTACTGTGAGTACTGTTGGGCAGCCATCCATTCCAGGGCTGGCCGAGAGTTCCACAAACCCTTAGTGAAGGAGGGAGGGGACCGCCCAAGACACATCTCCTTCCGTTGGAACTGAGAAGAAAAGGCAAGGGAGGGAAAGAGAGGGAGAGACATAAAGGGTATAGTTAGGGGTTGGGTTGCGGGCAAAACATATAGAAAATAAATGCACTTTTCTTTTTTGCTGGGTCCTATAAGTTTAAAAAATTATCAATGCTTAATTTAATTTTTTATTTTTAAATTGGGTCTTCTAATAGAAGTAAATGTCAAAAGAAGTGAAATCCCATTTATGTTTTTGAATTTTAAGTTGGAGTGTGCATGAGTATGGATGCATTAGATTTGGAATTAGATGTTTTCTGACTTGACTATACTTTCTGTTCTTGTATTAGCTGGCAAAGCTGCTTACATTTGTTGTTAAGAATAACATAAAATTTGAGTGAGGTTTGTTGTACCTAAATCATTATAATGACTATGGAAGTTGTGTTTAAAGAAGGGTGCATTTTGTTACATTGTGCATGCAGGATTAGAGAACTGTACTGCTTACCAAAGGTTGAGTGCAAATGGTTGGACTCAAAACTGGGTGGAGAGGAAACACTATTTCAGTTGGTTGGATGATTTAATATTTAAAGCAGTTCAGTGTATAGCATCAAGCCACGTCACAAAACTAAATTTCCCTCGGTCTGGCAGGCGTCTTAACAATGCTTGCGCAAGTTTTAGGTCTTGGTTTAAAAATCTACACTTTGTTACCAGAAAGGGCGAACCAAAGAGTGGCCTAAAACAAGTCATCGAAAGCAGTTGTGGATCTGAGGGATGTCTGGATGATGGTATGTCCTTCATCATATGCAGGGGCTGGCTGGAATTGACTTTGAGTTTCATTTTGTGGGTTTCAGCTGATTAAGACATGGCCCTCAGGGCTCAGGTATTGGCAGTAGTATTTGCTCACTTTGTATTGTCAGGGATATTAGCACTGGAAGCTAAAATGCTAATGTAGTAAAAACTAACGGGAATGCACAGTCCAGTCTCCCTGAGCTGTCCTCATGGTATACCACTGCACGCTCTACCATGGCTGGGGCTTCTCTAACAGGTGTTGTGGATGGATACAGTAGTAGCTGGACACTCTTTGAAGAATTTGCTGTCACAGAGATAAAGATATTATTTTATACATGGCCTGCTGATTTTTGTACAGTGTTTTATAGCTGATTATTTTGTCATGAACATATATACATTTATTATGCACTACTTTTCTAAATATTTTTTTCAATAGTCATTTTAGGCACATTTTTCACAGATGGGAGAACTCCTTTTGCAATACCTCATTTTTTTCACTTGGTGAAAAATAATTTTGTACCTTTTGTTACTAAGAGATCTGCATTTATGGTAAACTTAATTTAAAAACAAAAGAATGATATTAATATAATTTTCAATTTAGCTTTTCTATATTTAAGTGCTGGTAAATCTCCAAATTGTCTGGTGCATTGATATGATTCTGTAGAAGGGGGGGAAAAGAGAAAAAAAACCTATTTGCCAGTCATACATATTCTCCTGTTATAATGGACATAATTACAGGATCCTAAGGCATGGCGGCAAGACCTTTCTAAATGGATTTTGATAGTCTTGAAAATATATTCTGATATTCTGCTTCTAGTTTTAGTCAATAAGAATGTCATAGGGTAAATGTTGGCTTTGGTTGACGTGAAATATCCCTTGTAACGCCAGAATGAATGACAGCTGTGTAATCTACTTGGATCCTCTTTCTGGAACTGCCTGTAAGTTCTAGTTATTCTTGGCATGCTTGAAATAATACAAAATAACATGGCTAGTGTTGATGCAGGACCTATTGTGACGCACTAGATCTCCCTTTTTCCTTTCGACTTAATTTTTGTTCCCCAGTCACCACTTGTAGTCTCTCAATATATTTTCTGCCTTCCTCACACATAAACATGCGGTTTATGCAGACTACACTTGGAGGAGTTTTGTATCATAGAGGACACTCGGTAGGATGTTTTAGCGTGGAGACTTGATCAACTGCCCCCCACCCCCTCCCTCCTCGTGATGTGGCATGCTTTGGGACATAACCTGAATGTGATTAATGTTGCAAGTTAACTTCGAGCCATTATGTGCAATACTTATTCTTTCCATAGAGAAGTCTCCGCAGCATAAATCATTTAATCCAAACAAACCATGCAATCATTTACCCATCTTTTTTTCTCCTTTAATTAATGCTGGTGTCTGCAAGGAAAAAAAACTTTCTACTAATTTATACCTGAATTTATTTTCAAACATTAGGTTTGTGCTTATTTACTTATTTTGCTACTACCATGCTACTGTGATTGAAAACATTGTAAATACTAGGTCTGATGTATTTAGCATTTGCTATATTTTCAATTGAAATGTATAGCTATCATTTTGATCAGATTTTTGTTCTATTTTTTGGGGTGATGTGTTAAACCTGTTGATGTGTCTAGTTTTTCTAATTGCTGTATTGTGCTCCACATTTTCAGATGGAAAAAAAAATTATGTCTGTTTAGTATTACTTGATTGCAAAATTTCAAATTTTTAATTGTATCCTGGGAAGGTTGTATTTATTAACTTTTTTTTTTTACCTGATAGCTCTTTGATTTTTATCATCATTTCACATTTATAAGTTCCTCTTTTTATATTTTCATCCTGATTAAGTTACGCTATGATACAGACATCAGTTTTATAGTTGGTTTGTAGTATTGAAGTTAAACAAAGACCTAACGTCATATTTTCATTTGCAGCCAACTATTTACAACTGTATGCATACATTTGAAGTATTTGTAATGTGAGATGTTGAATGAATAAAACAACTGTGAGGAAGAATTCGTAGCTGGATGTTGTTTTTTTTTCATTTCCAAACACCCAGGTGAAAAGCTTTGATTGAAAATGCTTCCTGCGTAAAGCCTTTCCAATAAATTTAGTACTAATGGATTTCGTCAGCATTGTTTTTGTTGTGGAACAGGCTTTCTGTCACATCAAGCAGTTAAAGCTGAGACAGGTCAGATGTACAGTCATGGAAAATGTAAGTACACCCTATGTAAAGTGTTGACTTTTTCAACATACAGATATTTGATCTTCATTTCAACAATATTGATAAAGGGTATTTAACAAATATGCAACATTTACATTTTGTAGTCCATTGTATAATTTAAATATATGCAAAATTTGCATGTGGAAAAGGTAAAGTACACTCCTAAATTTATCGCTACTTCAAATACCTAAAATTGGAATCAGGCGCAAGTGATTAGAACATTGCTAGAGAGCATCTCGGGTGAATCTGTCTTATTTAAACTTCAGACATTTGGTTTGCTTGTTGTTGCTAAGTCAAGTCAATTGAGAATTCAACTGAAGTGTGTGGTACCACCATGCCTAGATTGAAAGCTCCCTTGAGGCCTTCAGAGAGAAGGTTATACAGGCCTTTGAGTCTGGGAAGGGAAATCAATTGTTCCACTTTCCGGAAGATCACCCACGAGTGGAGAACATTTCAAACAACTGCCACCTTGTCCTCTCCAGGCTGCCCCAGCAAGTTCAGCCCGAGAGCAGACTGCAAGATGCTGAAAGAAGTCTCAAAGAACCCCAAAACTTCATGATGGGACCTACAGGTAGCTCTTGCCACCGTTTATGTCAAAGTGCATGAGTCCACCACAAACTTGATCAACATGGGAGGTGTGCCAGGAAGAAACCTTTGCTGTCTAGAAAGAACATCAAGGCAAGATTAAGTTTGCCAATGAACACCTAGGCATAAACCAGGATTTCTGGAACAATGTTCTCTGGACTGATGAGTCAAAGAAAGTGGAGCAAAGTCTTGTGATTGAGGATAGCGTGAGACCATCGGTCAGTAGATTGAAGCTCACCCGAAAGTGGACCTTGCAAAATAGCAACAATCCTAAATATTCTAGTAAATCCACCAAGGAATGGCTGGAGAAAGAAATTGAGGGTTCTGGAATGGCCAAGTCAAAGCCCTGATCTAAATCCCAAGATGCTGTGGGGGGATTTGAAACAAGAAACCCCTCAAACATTGCACAACTGAAAGAATTCTGCATGGTGGAGTGGGGAAAACGTTCTCTCAGTCGATGTCAGACTGGTAGACAGTTATAAGAAATGCCTACTTGAGGTTGTTTCTGCCAAAGGGGACAATACCAGCTTTCAGAGCCCAGGGTGTACTTACTTTTTCCATAGAAGGAAATAGCACCTCTTATGAATTGCTACAATTTTTTCAGAATTGTATTGTTCAATTAGATCACATTTTATCTATAGCTACTGCTTAAATGGAGATCAAATAGATCTGTTAGAAAAAGAAAAAAAATTTCATGAGGTGTGCTTACTTTTTCACGTAACTGTATATAGAATGGTAAATGGATTGCATTTATATGGCACTTTTCTAGCTGCAACAGCCATTCATCGCACTTTACAATCAATAAATGCCTCACGTTAACACACCCACTCATACACCGACGGCGGTGTCAACCATGCAAGGTAGCAAGGTAACACTAGCTCAACCGGAGCAGTTAGGATTTTAGGTGCCTGCTCAAGGACAACGCGAAATTTTTGCAAGGAGGGGCTGCGGGTCGAACCGGCAACCCTCCAGTTACCAGACGACATGCCCTACCGAAATATATAGGAACGAAAAGGCCACGTTGTCTTAATGAGCAATGCAGGCAATCCTGCATCTGAGACCTTCATTTTCTAGATCCGGCATTACGGAAATATTAATAATACTGAAATACAACTCACAGTGTTTGACATTAGAAACTATAACTAGTAGAAAAACATAACAAAAAGGCAATTTAATGTGCAATAAAAAGACAAATAACAGTGGTTTACCTGCGTGACATTGACGACCTCCACGTCACGTTATCTGGCTGCACTGCCACCTAGTGGCGCCGGTGAAGCATCACACGTCATCATACCGCATTCACGCGGCCACACGGAGCGCCGCGTGGATGTAATTAATGACGTACAGCTTGTTCCATATAAAGCTAACGGTAAATGTGACGCGTCGTTACTCAAGTCAACATCGGTTTTATTCGTCTCAGCCGCGTTATAAACTGTTATAAAACAAGTGTATGTATTCTATTTTTCTCATTGGAGTGTCAATTAGCACAGCTGGAGGATGTCACCTGTGTCTAACATCAACACGCCGAGGTTTGGTCCCAAGTTACGTTGCCGTCAGAGAGATGGGCTACAACCTGAGGAGTACACAGTGGAGCTAACCTCCACCGGTACTCAGAGGAAAGGAAATAAAAATGGCAAAAAACTGGACGAGGCGATTAAAATTAAAATGAGTTGGCCCAAGAAAAAAAAGGCCAACATGGCAAAATGGCAAAGCCCCGCGAAAACGAGATCGGTTGACGAAACCCCGAGAATGTCGTTGAAGTTAATGGCGGCGGTGAAAAAAACGAGGAAAGCCAGTCAAGGTATTGAGATTAGCTTGAAGTAGGTTGTTAGCAAACAGTGAAACCCGGGGGGTAGTAGCCGTGATGCTACGTCGCCGTTGGGTACCTGTAAAAGTTAGCCTTTTTAATATCAGACATCGACATGGTTTATTCAGAACGCTGACCAATTTAACGAGACGGTGCAGAACATTTTATAAATATACTGCCGAAATGTCTTTTGTTTTTTTTCTTTGTAGTTTCAGCTTCCGCTTCTGACTGCACGAGAGACGTCTACACTTTCCCCCAGGAAAACAAACGCCTCCAAGCGTCCACCGCAAACGAAAAGGTACAGAGAGACCCCCACCACCAAACCGGGGGGCCCTCCCCACCTGCACCCTTGTCTTCTGTGCTTGTAATCTCTCTCTCTGTCTCTCTTGCCCTTAGACGGCCGTCCTTCAAACCATCTCCAAGATGCTGCATGAGAACAGGTGCCTCAGACAGAGACTACAGTCCCTCAAGAGCAACGGTGGCCTGACCGTGTGAGTGACCTGCAGGGGCCTACCTGCCCTCCAACACGCCCAGGACAGGTTTAACTAAAACAAACCCTTGTCCATGCGCATGCACACCGTGTTTTCTTATGGGTGGGTGGATTTTGGTTTGTTCAGAATACCCTGTGTGGAGTCCGACGTCATAAGGGTTTAGAAGAGGTTGATGTTTATTTTGTTGGATTTAATTTGTTTGTTCAACGGAACAAAAAAAAAGGGAAGAAAAGAAAGAAAAAAACAGTACCGTTAAAATATCACAACGCATTAATGTTGCTTCCATATGAATTTTCGGGGGTCGTGTTTACCAGAAAAACTGTTTTGACAAGGCAGATATTTTTTTCGTTTTGTAAGAACAGAATTGATCTTTTTGTCTTTGTTCCCAGTTAGTCTTGTCTAGTAAAATGTTGTGATGGAAAGAAAGTAAAGAATGCCATTGTTTTTGTTGAAAGCATTATTCATATATCATTTTCCTTTTGTCCACTAGAGAGCACCATCTAATCTCTTATATGGTTCCCAAATTAAACCCTAATACCCTTTGGGTATATATATATACACTACCGTTCAAAAGTTTGGGATCACCCAAACAATTTTGTGTTTTCCATGAAAAGTCACACTTATTCACCACCATATGTTGTGAAATGAATAGAAAATAGAGTCAAGACATTGACAAGGTTAGAAATAATGATTTGTATTTGAAATAAGATTTTTTTTACATCAAACTTTGCTTTCGTCAAAGAATCCTCCATTTGCAGCAATTACAGCATTGCAGACCTTTGGCATTCTAGCTGTTAATTTGTTGAGGTAATCTGGAGAAATTGCACCCCACGCTTCCAGAAGCAGCTCCCACAAGTTGGATTGGTTGGATGGGCACTTCTTTGAGCAGATTGAGTTTCTGGAGCATCACATTTGTGGGGTCAATTAAACGCTCAAAATGGCCAGAGAAAGAGAACTTTCATCTGAAACTCGACAGTCTATTCTTGTTCTTAGAAATGAAGGCTATTCCATGCGAGAAATTGCTAAGAAATTGAAGATTTCCTACACCGGTGTGTACTACTCCCTTCAGAGGACAGCACAAACAGGCTCTAACCAGAGTAGAAAAAGAAGTGGGAGGCCGCGTTGCACAACTGAGCAAGAAGATAAGTACATTAGAGTCTCTAGTTTGAGAAACAGACGCCTCACAGGTCCCCAACTGGCATCTTCATTAAATAGCACCTGTTAGAGCCTGTTTGTGCTGTCCTCTGAAGGGAGTAGTACACACCGGTGTAGGAAATCTTCAATTTCTTAGCAATTTCTCGCATGGAATAGCCTTCATTTCTAAGAACAAGAATAGACTGTCGAGTTTCAGATGAAAGTTCTCTTTTTCTGGCCATTTTGAGCGTTTAATTGACCCCACAAATGTGATGCTCCAGAAACTCAATCTGCTCAAAGAAGTGCCCATCCAACCAATCCAACTTGTGGGAGCTGCTTCTGGAAGCGTGGGGTGCAATTTCTCCAGATTACCTCAACAAATTAACAGCTAGAATGCCAAAGGTCTGCAATGCTGTAATTGCTGCAAATGGAGGATTCTTTGACGAAAGCAAAGTTTGATGTAAAAAAAATCTTATTTCAAATACAAATCATTATTTCTAACCTTGTCAATGTCTTGACTCTATTTTCTATTCATTTCACAACATATGGTGGTGAATAAGTGTGACTTTTCATGGAAAACACAAAATTGTTTGGGTGATCCCAAACTTTTGAACGGTAGTGTATGTGTGTGTGTGTGAGAGAGAGAGACACACATGCTAAGCAAAATTGCCTTGTAAAGGCAAAATGAGGTAATTCAGTTTTGCATAAGTGCAGTGGGCTTGTATTATCTGTGTATCATTTACGTCATATGAAGTTCCTCTTACTTCTGCAGCAACTTTAAGTAACTAACATATAACCTTTACAAAGCTATTATATTGACTTGCAGTATTTGCAGTATTTAGTTCCTTTTTTCATTTCTACGTGTAACTATATAGGCTTGCAAAAACTATGAGTCTGATTTATAATATTACAGCCAGCGGGGATATGTTTGAAGTGAGAATACATATGATTGTCAAAGCCAAAGAGTAAATAATTTACAGCGCCTTAAAAATGAGAAAACAAAGTTCAATCAACCAGCAATAGTTTTTTTTTCCAGGACAGGAAATGGAAGCAAATGTATATATTTCCTCAATTCAATTCTAAAGTGGAGAATAGGTAAAAATAAAATGGCCAAGTTGTCTTGCCATATATTTGATAATGGGCAACATTGGTTTATCAAGACTTTCAGTTAAAGTTTGTCACCAGTGGTTTGTCAAATCTCCTCTCATCAGGGATCATAGTAGTAATGTAACTTGAGTACAACATATGGCTATGATTATTTCAACTGTAAGATAACTTATTGTATCATGGACCATTTAGATTGTTAATTGTGCTGTAGTTTCTCGATGTTTTGATAGATGGGCCTCATTGGCTTTGTGTTTGGAGGCCAGTTTTTCACCCTTCCATGCCCTTTGTTTCACAAAACACAACACGGCGGCTGTTGCCTAGTCAAGGTTATGCCTAAATGTTCAGACAAGTGCTGAGTCTTGAAGTAATCGCCACGTAGTTGGGAGTCTCACAAGGAGCCACACAGCACCCAATACACAACTAGAAACAATGTTGAACTTTTTCTCCAAAAACACAATTCTATGTGAATGCATAGTTTCACTTTCGCAATGTGAATGCATAAAAGAAAAAAGAAAGTTGTGTGCTGCCTTTTTTGGCTAAAGTTTTTACTGTTCTAATGCCAGTCTAACTCCAATGGAGATTTTGAGGAAATCTGACATCAGTGCAACCACGTAAATCCGAGGGTGCAGCCCGGGAAGGGCGGGGGCCCAGTTGGGCCTGCCGTTCTCATGTCGTGCTTAAACTTTAGTTACGATCACACAAAATAGCTTTAAAATCCAAACATACCCACCTCACAACATGTCTTTTATATTTATTATGTGAAAATACCTTTGAAACTTCCACAACAGTGTCCCATTTTGAAACTTTGTATTGTTACTATTGTCCTTGGCTTTCATGATTATATATAAGTTAAAATGGTTAAAATTAAAACTCATCTCTAAAATATGTCTTAGTTTAAGTTGAACTTATTTTAACCTAGTATTGTAGAATGGCTGCAGAACAGATTTTTCAGTCTGGGCTTGTCTCTGTGTGTAATGACCTGAAATGACTAAACACCTACTTTCGTTTAGATAATTCACTGACAAACCATTTTCATTCATAAAGTCATAGGTTATTTTATAAGCGATCAAACATTTATCATTCCTCCAGTTAATTTCTGTTGGTGATCAGCCACCATGAATAAACAGCAAATTAACCACAAGACAAGCTGATTTTTTTTGTTTTGTTACAGTATGAAGCCCGAGTCTTTATGGCTCTGAATATATGATGCATTTAACATTATAAAATACATTTCCTCAATGTACTTTTGTGAAAGCAGTGCATGGCGTGCAGGAAAAATAGACTAGACATCGAAAGAAAACTTTACACAATGCTTATTATACACCATATCTGATCTGATTGTGGCTGGTTTAAACACTGTAATCTACTGATGTGTGCCAAATGGGAGCCAACTATGCTTCGTGGCTGTTCTGCATGTGGTATGAACCTGCTGTCTGGATGAATAGATTACCCAAAGGCATGTTATTGGTAATCATTGAAGCAGTTGGTGAACTTAAACTTTTGGGTTTTAGTTACATAACAGATGTAACACATATTGACCTATAGGTTAAGCAAACAATTTGCATTCTGCCAGCCATGATGTGATGTGCCATTATTTGTTTGTATTTGCTATTTGTGTTCTGTAGGCTTGGTGTTGCCAAGAAAGGGATGCACTGTAAGCGCTTAAGATTTACAGTCTAGAGAACACCTTACACAAAGCCAAAAGTGAATTTAGTCCTACTGTTAACAAACATAACAGACAGAATCAGTAGCCCTCTCAGGGTATGATTTCAGTGCTAAAGCAATGCTGCTTTATTTACAATAATAATAATAATAAGAGCATACCACAACTCTTGTGCTGGGCCTCTTGTGGCAGTCTTGCACCCTTACTTCAATGGCAGAAAATAAAACAAGATTACGAATTGTCAGAGTCCAAATGTGCTGTCTTTATCTTTTAGGAATGCATTTTTCAAAGTATGTATTGAGTGGAGACAAGCTGAAACCACTGGTAGGCATTACAACTACAGTTGGTGAACTCATTGATGTAGGTCTTGCTATTTTGATTATTTTTTCATTACCTGTAAACCTGTTAGTATCACACAGCCTGTAGCACACCTATAATCAAGCATGTTTCACCTGTCCATGAAGCCACTCATCCAAAATATACTTAAGGTGCGCTTTCAAGCTAATTACTTTTTTTTTGTTGCTGATGCAAAAAGTACAAGGCTAGGTTTGAATGATAAAGTGGTAAACAATTATAAAACAATTTGACCACATTCCCAATTGCTCTCATGTAACCAGTTTGCACTTACAATGCTACAACTGTAGTGGTGTTATGGACATAATTCACCATAGCTTGTTGTTGGTATTAAATTGACGCACTCACTTTAAGGGCTCGGGGTGCAGCCATGGTAACGGAAGGCCATGTTGTTGAGGCGGGGTGGTGAGATGGGAAATAAACGACACACGCGTTCGTGTAGTCAAAGAGAGAAGTTGTTCGTTTTCTCCCAACTTCCACACTGGTGACCCCTACGTTTGTCTGCTGGATGTGTCCAGAGACAAGCTTTTCATGAACAGCTAATGCAGTTTCTCTCAAACGGCCTGAATTTTGGGAGTCGTCAGCCTAGACTTGGTTTGCCCAGAAGGAAGCGCAGTTCGCGTTGCGGGGGAATCACCACGGATGCTGTTATATTTTTTTAACTTCTTCCTTTATTTTATTTTATTTTTTAAAATTAGGTTTATCGGAATCAAACCACGGACACCTGTTTTGAACTCCCACGCTTACTGATGTCTCAACTGTGGATGTGTGTTACATAAATTGTCTTCCCCTGGTTACCTATCTCTATCACAGAGTTCCTCATAAAGGTACAGTACACCATTCATTACATGACAGCCCCCTTTTACTTGGATATAAACTCTTATCTTATAACCAAATTTTCTCAGCTGAGCAACATTTCCAATTACAAATACAACCGAAATAATAATCTCTGGAATCTTCTTCTACTTCAAAATTTCTACAATCAAAACATTTGACTTAAGTGAGGACATAGTCCTTCAGTCTTTCAGGTGGGTTCTTCTGCCGCAGAGGCCTTAGAGGAGGTGTTAAAGGTCTGCTGTGTTTAGCTTGCATGGCAGGACATCTGGGAGAGTCTATAGCTGATTGTTACCCTGGGTTCAAACCAGCATCCCCATCTTCCGATTTTTCTGTCCCGTGTTGGTCTCCTGTTCGCTCTGTGATGTACTTCTTCACACAGGTTGTGTTTCTGCTGTACTGAGCTCCAGTAGGTGATTCAATGGTTACTTTGCTTCCATTTTTACTGACTACTTTATGTGATATCTTGCCAAAAGTTGTACTGAACTTATCCACCTTCTCTTGTCTCACCAGGACATGATCTCCAACATCTGCATCTGAATATTCTGCTTTTTACTGCTCACCAGCATACAGCTTGTATTTCCCTTTCTGTTCTGCATCTTTATCACATACATCCAAATCCATGTGTACAGACATGATTTCCGGTAACTTGCCTCTCATTTTCCTGTTGAACAGAAGTTCTGCTGGGCTTTTGCCTGTTGTGTTGTGTGTAATTCCTCTGTACACTGACATATTGCCTAAGCTCTTTCTGCCAGTCCAGTCCATCTGATAAAGATGCAGAAAAGAAAGGGAAATACAGGCTGTATGCTGATGAGCAGCAAAAAGTAGAATATTCAGATGTGGATGTTGGCGATCATGTCCTGGTGCGACATCACCGGGACATGAACAGGAGACCAACACGGGACAGAAAAATTGGAAGAAGGGAATGCTGGTTTGTACCCAGGGTAACAATCAGCGATAGACTCTTCCAGATGTCCTGCCATGCAAGCTGAACACAGCAGACTTTTAACACCTCCTCTAAGGCCTCTGCGGCTGAAGAACCCACCTGAAAAACTGAAGGACTATGTCCTTACTTAAGTCAAATGTTTTGATTGTAGAAAATTTGAAGTAGAAGAAGATTCCGGAAGTTATTATTTTGGTTGTATTTGTAATTGAAAATTTTACTCAGTTGAGAAAATTTGGTTTTAAGAGTTTGTATCCAAGTAAAAAAAAAAGGGGGGGGGGTCGTGTACCGAATGGTGTACTGTACCTTTAAGAGACAGGTAACCAGGGGAAGACGTTTTTATGTAAAGCACATCCGCAGTTGAGGCGTCAGTAAAAGAGTTTGTGTTCAAAACAGGCGTCCGTGATTTGATTCCGAAAAACCTAATTAAAAGAATTACGGTAAAGGAAGAAGTTACAAAATATAACAACGACCACTTACAATTAAGGTTGGGAACTGGTTTCAAATTAGAACTGAGTAAAAACGCCGGGTACCACGTACCCATTAAAAAAAAAGTTGAAATCCGGTTCTGCTTTTCGGTTCCCAAAAGAAATGTAAATCTTTATTATTGCAAACAACGGCTACATATGTCTGCAAGGACCTGGCGGCTCTATATTGTAGCGAATTCGGGGAGGGGAGGGGCAGCCTGGAACCGCCGCGCAGCCGAGACGCGAACCCGGGTTTCCCGCACCATGGGCGACTACGTTAAACAGTCGTCAGGGCTCTCAAGTCTCGCGCATTGGGCGTGAGACACGCATTTCAACTCGTTGACACGCTCACACGCCACACCTTGTATTTCTCACGCAGAGAACCAGGGTAACGCCCACAAAGTTGCGCCGCTATTTTTTATAACAGTGGAACAGGTAGGAATGAAGTAGATTCCCCATAGCGTTGAGAAGGGCCTGCCACGCACCAGCCAATCAAATTAAAGAATATAGCTGCCTAACAGCCAATCAAATAATAGCATTGCTGTATCCGGGTAAGATTTAGATATTCCCGCTACAACATCTTGACAGAAGAGGACAGCAATCTACTAACTTAGTCACAAATCCGAAGTAGGATGACAACGACATGGGAGAAGACCATATCCTATGTGTACAGTAAGTTATCTCATCATTTGATTTCCGTTGCTGGGGAATATTGTCTCTTTTTACTCTCTATGAATATTGTGTCCAGGCAGTTGGTTTAACCAGAGTGTGTGAAATAGCCCAGCTAGCTTAGGGTGACCAAACGGCCTCTTTTCCCCGGACATGTCCTGGGGGGGGGGGGGGTTATAAATTCATGAAAATGTCCGGTTTTCTGTGGTAGGTTTGCGTGTTGCTGAACTGTTATATACTATATTTTTACCGATCTCAAGCAAGCCAGCTGCTTTATCAGCGATGTTAATGGCAAGACACTGCTACGTGTTGCCTAGCAACAGGTGCAGAGGAGTCTGTGAGGTGGAGAATCTGCAGCGGTCAGTATTTAAAGTTTAAACATTTCAAACGTCACAATTTAAAATGACTTCCCCTGAAACTAAACTAAGATATTGATATTATATTAATTTCTGGCGTTAGGTGATGTTAGCTAATTTGCGATTGTTGCTCAGACATGTTGATAATTAAACAACTTTAATGTTGGTGAAAATTCCTCTCAAAAGCAAATGAAGACATCTGATCCTTTTTAAAGAAGAACCAAAGTGTCAGTAGCTGTTTACACATGATTAACTGAGAATGTTCTGTAATTAATCCAAATATTAATCTTTGAAATTAGTGTGAGAATTATTTACTATTTAATGCCAACCCTTTTCCATTAGTGGCTCAAGAGCAGAGTTATTATAGTATATGTGACAATGTGCTGCTACTTGTATTGTAGTAAGACATGAGTATTATTTATAAGTTAAACTAGCCACAGCTTGTTCAACTGATTTGTTTGACTATCAGGCATCATTTTATTCTGAAAATCCTGTCAGCAGCAGCCTGAGCAGCACAGAGACACACAGACAGGTGAGCTGCAGCCTCTCAGGTGAGCTCTGATGTCATAGTGAAAGATCTGAGATCTTAGTTCAGGAGTTGAATGAAAGAAAAATAATACGTTTTTGAGATAGTGTGAGCATCACTGTGGGTCTGTGTCATGAAATACCCAAACTGAAAGCCAGAATCTCAGGTGAGGTTAGAAAAGCTCACAGCAGCTGTTACAGAGCAGCAGATTACCTGCAGGTTTCTATACATTTATGTTATTATAACATTTCATGTGATAGAAGTTATGTTATTTTTAAATATTAAGTGTGGTCTCGGATTTAAGTATTCTATCAAAATAAAATGTAAAAATCAGAGAAAAAGCCATGATAATTTAATATGCAGGTCAGCACATGCATATTCATTAGTGAACATGTTGCAAGTGAGACTCTTTATGTGCCTGGAAGAGAAAAGAGACAGAGAGCAGTTAAGTTAAAACCAAACCTACACCCACAGGACCATTAAGCATGTACTTAAATAATATGAATAATAATTTTCTATCCATACAGAGGAGGCCTACTTTAAATATATTCAAATTATAAGGTATCTTTGAGTAAACTCCGAGTATCATTGAAGTATCTCGAGGCTGGAGGCAAATTGTCCTCTTTTTTTGGAACGCCAAATATGGTCACCCTAAGCTAACTAGTTGAATCCCTGCAAATTTCAGCAGCTATACTGACACTTGTTTTTTAGTCTTAGTTCAGGACCCATTATTCATAAAGCTTTTCTCTTAGACCACCACTAAGAGTACTTATAAATTGCACTAAAAGTTTTTAGTTTTTTCTTAAGAGTAATTCACAAAGCATTTGAGACCAACTTCTAGGAGGACTTTACCAACTTAAGATGAGATAAAAGTTATGCTTTGTTTGACAACTATTTTATGTGTCATTTATCAGATCAGACCCCCGTCCCCACCCCAACCAAACCCCCACCACCGCCGCCGCCAAAATCTCACTCTGAACTCAGTTTAAAACTTGAGAGCCCTGCAGTCGACTAAAGGGTCCGACCCAGGTTTGCGTATACCCCCCTGAATTCGCTACATTGGTGTCAGAAGTGGGATGGTGATGCCATTGGAAGACGCGCTTCCCGAAGGGGGGAGGGGGGTAGTGTAACCACGAATAAGTAGACTCGCTAGCCCCTGGCTAACGGAGCATATCCTTTAGTTAATGTAGTCACCTGTGGCGCGGGAGACACGGATTCGCGTCTCGGCTGCGGCTGATCCTGTGTCCCCCCCCCCCCGCATGGCTGCCCCTGTCTACCTTATACAACTGCGTCTGCATGTCCATTATGTTTTGATACGAGCTAGCGGTTAGCATGTTGACTACCATCACAGCAGCAGTTTGAAAGATGGACCGCGCAGTAAAGGGTCCAAAGTGTGGCTGTATTTTGCCAAAGAAGTGCAGTAAATGTAGGAAGTTTATTAGCTGCAAGGCAGGTTGGGCCTCAAATCCCAGACGGAGCTGCTGCAGCTGGAGTGTATTGCAAATCTGACCAAACACTGAAGGCAGCACAGCATCGATCTGAAAGAATGTACAGTGTTTGACGTCCTGCGGCCTCCGACTGCGAGTGTGTCAGACAGCGCCCGCACGTCGCAAGCACCTCCAGTAGAGCCAGGGAAGACGGCAAGCCGCGACACACCGCTCCCTTTGGCAAGAAGTATGACCAAGGAGAAAACTGGGGATTACCACAGAGCGGTAATGGCCTTTGTGTTGAAAGGGCTACACCGTTCTCAGTTGTCGAATTGCCTTCATTTAGGTAGGAAAGGTTAAAGAAAAAGTCGGAAAAAATGTTTGATGATGGTAGGTTACTTGTGCAGTAACGGTTACTGTCATGTTGAATTTTTATTTGCAGGGAGATGACCAGGGCCCTAAATTCAAAATACACTCCTCCCTCCAGAGATAGCTTGAGCAATCAACTGATTCCTGCATGGCACAAGGTGGAAAAGTCTAACATTATATCTGAGCTCAGTGGTAGCAAAGTTGCCTTAACCAGCAACAGCTGGGCAAGCATTTCCCAAGATCATTATCTTACAGTGGCAGCACGGTGGCACAATGGTTAGGGCGGTCGCCTCACAGCAAGAAGGTGCTGGGTTCGAGCCCCGGGGTAGTCCAACCTTGGTGGGTCATCCTCTGTGTGGAGTTTGCATGTTCTCCCCATGTCTGTGTGGGTTTCCTCCCACAGTCCAAAGACATGTAGGTCAGGTAAATTGGCGGTACTAAATTGTCCCTAGGAATGAATGTGTGTGGGGGGGGGGGCCCTGTGATGGTCTGGCAGCCTATCCAGGGTGTAGCCCCGCCTCCTGCCCAATGACTGCTGGAATAGGCTCCGGCGAGCAGGATAAGCAGTTAAGATGATGGATGGATAGATGGATTATCTTACAGTGACCGCACACCATTTCACTGAGGGAAAGATGAGAAAAAAAGTACTCAAAACAAAGGAAGTCTATGCATCACAAACAGGACCAGTGGTGGCTGAAGAAATTAGTGACATCTTGGAAGAATTTGGCATATTGAATAAAGTAGTGGCTGTCACTTTTGACAATGCCACAAACATGGACGTGACCATAAAAAGGCTACAATTCATAAAGCTAGGCTGTTTTGCCCACACACTACATCTTGCTGCACAGTGTCTACTGTCTGGCATTGGTGGCAAAATGGACCGCCAAGATCAGGGATGTTATCTTCTGGATGAAGTGGACATCCATGGCAAAGCCTGTGCTCCGGGAGAAGAAACAAGTCCCAAGTAGGCAGCCCTCAGTTCACTTCATTTGACCTTTTTACAGGACAGCTAATTTAAACAACTATTATGTCAATTTTACAGGAAAAAAATATATACATTTGTTAACGCAATGCAAGTAACATAACATACATCTTATGTCTTACTATGTAACTAACTACACCAAATAAAAACTGGATCTCATATTGATAAGATAACTTTATTGTCTGTCACAAAGCAACAGCAATTCATTTAAAACACATTTAAGCACACATAAAAACTGGATCTCATATCGATAAGACAACTATTGTCTGTCGCTAGCACCAAACTTTATTTAAAACACACACACACACACACACACACAGAACAGGACAACAACTGTTAGAATTTAAATAAAAAATCTAATTTCCTATGCATTATCAATTTTAAGTCCATGTGTGCTTTTCTTTGTTTCATAGATTTGCCTCAACACTCCCTAATCCTGGATGTTTGAATGAGCAGTATCCTGCAATCCAAGCAGTCAGCGTAGACCAGCGTCTGAGAAAGCCCATGGAGAGGGACTGACTTGCTTGACTCATGGATGAAGATTTCCGAAAGGCAGAAGAGTTCATCCAGCTGATGAGTGTTATTCACATCCACACTCTGTGTTTCCCCTGAAAAGAGCCCCACGTGCAGCCAGGTCCTTCAAATTCTCCAGAAGCTGGAGAAGCACTTCACTGTAGAAGAGAAAGACACTGTTTGTGTCCAGCTTGAAGCAGGCTGTTTGGCAAAACCTCTTCAAGCAGTACCAGGGTGAGGACATCGGACACTTCCTTGAACAGGCCACTGCACTAGACCCACATTTCAAGCACAAAGTGGGGGACAGCATTGTCTGGGACTGGGTCAAGGAAAAGCTGATGACAGGAAAGCTGACTGAGTCCGAGCAGCCAACAGAGCATGCCCATGGAGAAGATGGTGTAACAGTGCAGTTAGAGGAGAAAAGACAACAAAGAGAAATTGAGGAGAGTGAGGAAGAGAAGGAGAAGCCACCTTGCTGCAATAGGGCTATAATGTCTCTGCTGGAGGAGCTTTTTGCTGCTGAAGATGACCTGAAAATGAAAATGTCATTATCAAACAGCACCACGTCCATCCAAAACCAGGCTGACAGAGAGCTGCAGATGTACCAAGAGATGCCACCAACAGCAACATCTGATCACCCTGCTGCCTGGTGGTGGAACAACAGAACCACTTATCCTTTGCTATCAGAGGTGGCATTTTTGTATTTGTGTGTGCAGGCTTCCTCAACCCCAAGTGAGAGGGTTTTCTCCACTGCTGGAGACACTATTTGTCCAAAAAGATCCTACATACTACCTGAAAAGGCAGATATGCTGGTCTTTCTGAAGAAAAACTGTTGAGTTATTTGTTCCATAGTCATACATACATATGTGCATCTTACAAGCAACAAGAAGCTCAAAATGTTATTATCCACAAATGGTTCAACCGTTACTGCTTTCCACTGTGTTGTTGTCAGGTGGAATATATGAGAGATTAGAGCATTTTTCCACTACTCATTATCTACAAATATGACTGTGTTGTTTGGACAGCAGTATTTTCCTTGGATGAGGTGTTTATTTATATGTATTTAGACTGTTAATGTTCAGTTAATGCTTAAAAAAATAAAGATATTTTTGTTATCCAAACATTTGACCTCTTTTTTTTTACCATATTGGAATCGAAACACGGACTCGATAAGAACTTATTAATCGGAATCGACATAATTCAAACGATCCCCACCCCTACTTGTAATCAAGTCCCTGCAGCAGTTCCTCGACATGGTGAACTTTTGCCACTGCCTTATCCCCTGAGCTGCTCAACTTATGCGACCCCTGTACGAGGCCCTGGAAGACAAGGCCACCAAACACTGTGGACTGGTCCACAGAGAGAGATAAAGGCATTTGTGGACGGTAAGACTGCTCTGGCTGATGCAACAATGCTGGTGCACCCATCACTCAAGGCTCCGATCTCCATTATCACAGACGTTTCGGATTATGCAGTCGGTGCGGTTCAGGAGCAGTGGGTCAATGGTGCTTGGCAGCCACTTGCTTTCTTCAGCTGACAATTACACCCCAGCGAACGGAAATACAGCACCTTCGATTGGGAGCTCCCCGCCCTCTACCTCGCCATTCAACACTTCCGTTCCCTGCTGGAGGCCCGCCAATTCATGGCATTTGTGGACCACAAATCAGTGACGTTCAGCATGGCCAAGTTGGCTGAGCCATGGTCTGCCTGCCAGCAGCGACAGCTCTCCTACATCACGGAGTTCACCATGGGTGTACAACATGTTGCTGGCAAAACCAACCTCGCCACCGACTGCCTCTTCCGGGCCATCATGAGGGCCGTCCATATGGGACTTGACTACGCCTGCATGGCAGCTGACCAGGCCACCGACCCGGACGTGCAGGCTTTCAGGACAGCTGTCACTGGGCTGCAGTTAGAGGACGTGGCTTTCAATGACACTGGTACCATGCTCCTGTGCATTGCCTCCATGGGTCAGCCTCGGCCCGTCATTCCTACTGGATGGAGGCAGCATGTTTTCTCTAAAGTGCACTGCCACACCAAAGCCCCCCTGGCGCAGTTCCTGGTGCCCACAAAGAGGTTTGACCATGTAAACATGGACCTGGTGGGCCCCTTGGCCCCCTCCCACGGTTTTACTTACTGCCTCCTCACAATGGTGGACAGGACCACTCGATGGCCGGAAGCTGTCCCACTGTCATCGACGACGTCCTCCGAGGTAGTCCAGGCATTCATCGGGACCTGGGTCACCTGGTTCGGCACCCCATCTGACCTCTCCTCTGACCGAGGCTCACAGTTTATGTCTGTGCTCTGGAACACAGTCGCAGAGTGCCCAGAGCCCTAGAAAGAGAGAGTTGCGTCAATGAGGGGTCAGAACGCGAGAGGGTCACGTGGTTCATGTAGCCGCCGAATAGTTCCAAAACAAAGCTTGGCGGGTAATTTAAATGAACTGCTTAGCCGCAATTTCTGGTAACTACTAACCAATATTTTCAGATTTTTACATTTATATATAGATATATTCCAACGTAACACATATTCTATGCGCACTATTTGGAACTATCCAGGGCTCCCATAATCCGCAATTGCTGTTGGCCCATTGACGTCTATGAAGTTGACGTAACTCTCTCTTGCTAGGGCTCTGAGAGTGCCTAGGTATGAAGCTGCACCGTACCACCTGCAGGCTCCCGTGGGTCATGCTGGGCCTCAGGACCACCCCTAAGAAGGACCTCCAGTCCTCATCCACTGAACTGGTTTATGGCCAACCGTTGCGGGTCCCAGGAGATTTCATCCCAAACACTACGGCTCCCTGGTCTGCAGCCCACCAATGGACCACACTTCTTGATAACGCCAGAGTTTTTGCAGCAGTCCCCACTTCGCAAAACCGCCTCCCACAGTCTTGCATCCCCGCAAGTCTGCAGTCGGCAGAATATGTTTTCATCCACCACGATACCCACCATGGACCCCTGCAGCCTCCCTACAACAGCCCATTCCGCATCCTGGAGACCGGGAACAAGCAGTTTGTCGTGGATGTCGTGGCAAGCCAGAGCGCATTTCCGTGGATCACCTCAAACCAGCTCATCTGGACTTGGACTGACCTGTTGGACTGGTCCAGGCCCTGCAGTGGGGGTGCCTTCCTACTCAGCCCCCCCCCCCCAACAAGGCCCCCAAGGATCCTCCACTCCCCACCCTACCCCTATGCCACCACAGGGTCCCTAAGGCCCCTCCAGCAGGAGCCCCGGCCCCCACTCCCGTTTGGCCGAGCTGTTCAAACCGGGCCATCCAGCCCCCACCATGTTAACTCTTCCTGTTACGGTGAATTCTGGGGGGATGTGTGTAGTGGACTTTTGGACATTATTCACCATAGCTTGTTGTTTGTATTAAGTTGACATTCTCACTTTAAGGGCTCAGGGTGTAGCCATGGTAATGGAGTGCCATGTTGTTGAAGCGGAGTGGTGAAATCGGAAATAAACGACACACGCGTTCGTGTAGTCAAAGAGCGAAAGAAGTTCGTCTATGTTTTCTCCCAACTTCCACACAATCATATTTGCATCATTGTAGATTGAGTTTGGGTCAAGATGACGCAAAAATAAAGTAGATACTCTGCAATCCATGGACCCTGTTACAGCAGTTAGATAGAGACATTAGCCTACATGCAATGTATAATTTGAATACCTCACTTTTACACATACATAGTAAGCAATCAAAACTGTTAAAATAACATATACTTTTGCTAGGCTTGATGTATTACTTCCCCAGGGTTCCTAGGTAGAGATCCTGCATTTCATACACTGTAGGCCCTGTGGTTTTGCACCAGTAAACAAGCAATTTATTGAGAGTTCGTTTACAGTAATTTGGATAAATGGTTGTTGAAGTGCTGATTAGCAACTTAACAGGCCTTTTAATCAGAGTTGTGGTCTGCAAAGGAGACTGGCAGACTGTGGTGGCTCTACCTCCCTCCCACACCGCCAAACATATTGACTTGCAGTTTGTTTGTTGACTTGCATTGTTTACATGAGGAGAGGCCCCAGGATATTGTGCATGGCGACACTTTTTTGAAACAAGATGGATTTGCTTCTAGGGGCTTGTTTTGTAAATAATGTAATCAGCATAGAGAAAGGTATCTTGGGAACCATGGAAGCAGCTGGTAAGAGGTAATGTTAAGTGCAAGATATACTTCTTAAACTGTGCCATATAGGCCCTAGGATGCAGTAGGTGTGCCCTGGGCTTTCTTGTTCACTGAAAAACACTATTAGATGGGATAAATATGCTGTTATTCAAGCCTTGGCTTTGCAGTTCAGATATAAATGTCCACCATGCTGCATATAAAGTTATTGAGATATGTGGAATAGTGAATTTTATAATCCCCTCAATAAATAAAATCTTTGAAATGTGCCCAGATTCCAGACATTTATTCTACCTCCACTTAAATCCAAACAGATAAACATCTGGCAAGGTTATTCCCTTAGCCACATTGTCTGCATGTGTATCTCTTTGTGTTTTGTCTGTTGTGTTTATGTTATTTGTCACTTAAGTGTTTACCTGCCCTGATTTGCATTCACAAAGAGTCAACAGCTATAGATGCAAATGAAAAGTTGCTCCATTCTAGCTCAAGCCCAGAATAGCTTGCAATGTTGAGATGCTAAAGTTTGGTAAAAAAAAAAAGGAGTAAAGTAAAGAAGCTGCCATCACAGACAGAAGTATGCTGCTGCTGAATGACATGATTTATTAATCTTTATTGTCTGTGATATGGTGACTGAAAGAGCAATGTGTGAGAAACAGGGCTTGGTTATCTTATTGTGACCTCTGTCAGCAGGTTCATTAATAATTATGGATTTACAGGATAAACATTCTAAACTGAACACGTCATCAGCCAAGCTTATGTAGCGATGCTTAGGTTAGTTTGTGAATTTGCCCATATGCTGCATATTCAATGAGTCTAATTTAAAGCATAATGTAAGAAAAAACTTGACATGATACCCCGTTTTTGTGTAAAATTTCATTTTCGCTTTTCAGAATGTACTGTGCAACTGTTTTAGCCCACCTGTCCACACACACACGGCTTCCATTTCTGGATGATCATTATGAATCTACACATGCATACAGCTTTCAGTATTGATGACTGCAGAATGTGTGCATGCTTGCTTTGCGTGTGTGTGTGTGTGTGTGTGTGTGTGTGTGTGTGTGTGTGTGTGTGTGTGTGTGTGTGTGTGTGTGTGTGTGTGTGTGTGTGTTATGAGATTGATGATGAGATCAAGATTGGTTTGATGAGAATGACCTGGAAATCCAACGGTTAATCAACATCAAGAGGCAAGCCTTTACCATCTGGCAGAATCAACTGCCAAAATAAACAAGCTGCCCATGAAAGAGCAAAGTCAGCCGCCAAAAGCCAGGTCAGGGAATTGAAGAGCCGGTGGGGGATGAAGGAGGCCCTTGAGATCCAGCACCTTGCAGATGTTTAGGATACCAGAGGCTTCTTCGATGCTACTAAAGCAATATATGATCCCAGCCACCACCATCTAACCCCCCCTTTGCTCCAAAGATGGACACACACTGCTAACAGACATCGAGTCAATCAAAGAGAGGTGGAAAGAGCACTACCAGGACCTTTTAAACCGGGACTCTAGCCCTGGGATGGATGCCCTCCAACAACTCCCCCAACAACCAAAAGAGGAGGACATGGCAGCACCACCTAGTCTAAGAGAAGTCAAGGATGCCATCAGGAAGATGAAAATTAACAAGGCTGCTGGTCCTGATGGAATACCAGCAGAAGTATTGAGGGCAGGTGGACCTACACTCCTCAAACATATCCATGCCCTGCTACTTAAAATATGGGGAAAAAGAGGAAATTCCAGTGCAACTTAGGGACACACTCATTGTCTCTATCTTTAAGAAAGGGGACAAAGTTGAGTACAGGAACTACTGTGGCGTTTCCTTTCTTTCCATCACAGGGAAAGCTCTGGCTAGGGTCTTGGCCAACAGACCCGTCCCAATATCAGAGGAAATTCTGCCAGAATTCCAGAGCGGTTTTTGTCATAACATAGGCACCACGGACATGATTTTTATTGCTCACCAACTCCAAGAAAAAGCCTGGGAACAGAATCAACTATTGTATATGGCCTTTCATAGACTTAACCAAAGCTTTTGATTCTATAAACCGTCAGGCACTCTGGCTAACTCTGTCAAAAATAGGCTGCCCTGACAAATACATCAGAGTACTATGACTACTACATGATAATATGTCAGCTAGAGTACTCAGCAATTATGGAGACGAGACAGAGTTCATCAAGATCCACACAGGAGTTAAACAAGGCTGTGTCATTGCCCTAACCCTGTTCTCTGTCTTCATCACCACCACCCTCCTCCTCATGGGTGCCAATCTGCCTCAGGGAGTCAAAATCCTGTACAGGACTGACAGGAATATTCTGAATATTAACAGATTCAGGGCTAAAGGTAAAACCATGACCACATCCATCACAGAGCTTCAGTACGCCGATGACAATGCCCTAGTAGCACTCATAGAAGAGGAGCTACAGAGCATACTGGATGCCTTTGCAAAGGCATACAAGCAGCCTGGCCTGGCCATTAACATCAAAAGTACCCATATCCTCTACCAACCCCCACCCAACAGAAATATGCCTGCTCTGCCCCATCCATCTTTGTGTACAACATCAGACTCGAAAACGTGGAACAGTTCCCATATCTTGGCAGCCTTCTCTCCTCCAATGCCAACATTGACATTGAAATACACCTTTGTCTCAGTTGTGCCAGCCAGGCCTCATCAAGATCGAGTAAAAGGGTTTTTGAAAACTGTGATGTGCAGGCCAGAACAAAAATTCTGGTGTACAAAGCGGTAGTGCTGCTCACCCTACTGTATGGGTCAGAAACCTGGACCACATATAGCAGGTACCTGAAGGCACTCGAAGCATACGAACAGTGATGCCTCAGGAAGACCCTTAAGATCAGCTGGGAGGATAAGCACACCAACTTCATCCCTACTATAACTGCCACCATCGCACATCATCAGCTGAGATGGACTGGCCAAGTCCTCCGTATGTCTGATTCTTGCCTCCTGAAACAAGTCCTTTACTCTTAGCTCATGACAAGACGCCATGCCCCAGGAGGACAAAAGAAGCGATATAAAGAAGACAACATCAAGACCCACATCAAAAGGTCTTGCATCGACCTTAACACCTTGGAATAAGCAGCAAAAAACAAGGAGGCCTGGAGACTGGCTGTTCATGAGGGTGCTGGGCGCTACAACCATGACCTCCACTGTGCTGCTGAAAACAAGCGCAGATTTGAAAGGGAGCAAGTTACCAGAAAGGCCCAAACCACATCCTCAACCACTTCTTCACACCCTTGCCCACATTGCCCCAAAATATGCGGCTCCAGGATCGGCTTCTACACCCACCTGAAGACCCATAAGGACCTAGAAGAACAGTCATACTCGACCCTGAGTGACTGCCGGTGATGATAGTGCATGATGAGAACGATGATCAGTGTCACAGTTATTTAATACAAACAATCTGAAATATCTCATGCACCTAATAACACCTAATAATCCTGTCTGGATCTTCCTTTCCATAATTATAGATTTCCAACTGCTATAATAATAAATTGAAAAATGGCACCTGTAAGTGTGTGTGTGTGCATGTAATACCTCCCCCTCTGATTTTTACCCCTTCTAATTTTATCTTTCCCTTTTACCTGTTAATTTTTCCCTCTTCATTCATGTAATCCTTCTTCCTTCCCTTTTCCTCCTGCCTTCCCTTCCCTTTCCTCCATTTCTGCCTCCCTGTTGGAGATTGTAAACAAATATTAGTGTGTGTGTTCATATGTACATGCATACATATATGAGCAATTGTATTTCTGCTGTGTTTTGCGGGTCTGTTTGGAGTGTGTTCTGTACAAATCTTGCGTGTGTGTGGCGGGAGGAATGGTTACCAGTTAGTTGCTATTAAGAGTTTAGAAAACTGATGATTAGAGACCAAGTTTATTCAAACTGGGTTGTGCTGTCCTGGGTATTGGTCATTTTTTTTCCCATTCATGTATTCTACGAGGTGATGTGACCATTGTGTAGAGCTCACTGTTTTTCTGGATTTCTAGTTGAATGAAATGGTTTTCTTGGCTATCGCTAAGCTGGCTAATGTAAATATGGTGGACACACTGGGTGGTAAGAAATCACTGGTAGTGCACTTCATTGTCATCAATAATATGGTTCAACAAAATCATCACACTATACTTGTGACCTTGGGGAGTTTGGAATATGAAATATGAGGAAGAGCCTCTGGAGGAAAAGACAAGTACGTTTTAAACTGTTGTGTGATAATAATGCCTAGTATGTTTGATTTTGGTGCCAACTCCCAATGAGCCTGTAATTCGTTTCATAGCCAGAGTTCAGGCTGTTGGAACTTGCAGAATAACAAATGCTGTCACACATCTTCGTCAGCCCTAATTGAGCCAACAGACAGCGTTCCGTTTACAAGCCACGAGCTATCTGCTTAGAAGTATCTGACTAATCTCTCTCCATTTAAAATGGTGTCATTTGTAGAGAAGGCAATTAAGTTGTCCTCTGGACTTCAGGGTGCAGTAACAGACATGGGGCCAAATTGCTGTTGGGTATTCTTTAAAATCTATTTAAGCTGAGCTTTGTGGTATTGCTAAGTTTTTGTAATTAGACAACTAATGTGATTATAGTAGTCATTAGTT
This sequence comes from Lampris incognitus, assembly GCF_029633865.1. NCBI lineage: Eukaryota > Metazoa > Chordata > Actinopteri > Lampriformes > Lampridae > Lampris > Lampris incognitus. Next base: position 18,694,181 of record NC_079211.1, read on the forward strand.
GGGTATGTTTTTCACTGAAATTGTTGAATACGAAGAAACAGTTGGGCTCATTCATTTGAATGACCACCTGTGATTGAATCACCTGTCTTGTAGTTAACCGCTTCAAACTGTTGGAAAAGCAGAATTTATCAGACTTACAGCTCTGAATCTGAAATATTCCCATGCACAAGCTAGCCTTATTTCATTTTTAAATTCTTTTGAAAGCAGCACATCTTTATTCACCGCTGCGATAAAAAATTAAACCCTTTGTTTTCTTTTATATTTAGCCTTGTTTAATCTTATGCAGCTTGTTTAGATGAGATCGGCCCAGAAACGAGTTGTGAGTTTATACTCTGTAGGAAAGAGGTTATAAATCAGTTAGCAGGAACTAAGTTTTTCTGCCAACAAGACAATCATAGTGATCATCTCATCTGTGCCACAGAAAATTTCTGTGCAAATTAAATCGTGCCTACTTTTGGATAGGCATTTTATTGTGTAAAGGCTTTTCATATGCAGATGCTTCTCATTGTTGCAAAGTTATCTCTGCTGACTGATGGAGGAGGATATTTTTGGCAAGGTGGTATTTTACCTCTGGATCACCTGGATCTAACTGCACTGCAGTGTAATCACTCTGCTCGAAAGAGCCGACGCAGCCGCGAGGAAGGCGCCGCTCTCCCTCACAGCAGATGGTGTTTTGTGTTTGTGTCTGTGTGGGTGAGAGAGAGAGAGAGAGAGACTTAGAGAAAAGCAAGCTAAGGGTGGATGGTTACTCTCTGAAACTAGGTTTTACGTTCATATGGGATAAAGGGGCACACCTCACAATCTTAATTCTTGAGCAGTTTAAATAGCCTTTGAAATCGTGGGAGCAGCACTGCCACAGCTTCAGAACATTTATACCACCCGTTGCAGAATGAAGGCCCTAAGTATCATGGAAGACATCATCCACCCAGCACATGGTCTGTTCTCACTCCTTCTCTCAGGACAACACTTACAGAGCATCAGAGCTCGGACCAGCTGCCTCAAAGACAGTTTTTACAGTAGGCGCCTTACATAACTTGCATTTATTTATTATTTTGTTGAATTTCTGATTTCTTATTTATTATTTTTGTTATTTCCATACAGTGTCAAGGGGAGAGAGCCAGAGCATATGTATTTCATTGCATTTGAAAGTACATGGCACTTTTTATATGTATATGACAAAGTGAACTTGAACTCTTTAATTCTCACCTAAGTCACATAGGGCTTAGCCATGTGACCTGTAGACCAGCCCATGCTAATGACTACACACCCCAACATGGAATAGATGTTCGAGCAGCAGCCAATAGTACCTCAAAACAACCAGGTAATTGATTTAATGACGGTGTACTTCCTTGTAGCTTTCTAAATACATAACTAGGGCCGAATGACGACAGAGCACTTCTGGGGGAGGAACATTTCAGTCTGGCCATCTACTGTAACAGTCACAGTGGAGTACAGAAGTAGTCCACCACTAGTGTGGTGTTGAATATTGTGCCTTGATTTTGTGACTTGAACAACAGCGTCGTCTTAAAATTCACTTGAGTTTGATTTTGAATGATTTTGTGTTTCAGTTTTATCAAAAACCTTTAAGTTGATGAAGTGATCATCGGTAAAAGAAAATAAGTGGTTTGCTCTGTCAAGGAGAGCCGGACCGAGTAGAAGATCTGAAATGTCATCACTCCCAGAGACACCACATGCACATTGCACACATTCATAACTACGATTTGGTGTGGTGTAGGATAGATTTCGCTGTATTGCTTTCATTAATCAAGGGATTTGTTTTGTCATTATGAATTGACTCAACAAGCAATAACAGAACGCAAAAATAACACAGAGCACTAGAGCCATCCATCAACTTACAGTGAAGCAAAGAATAGGATAACCGAAGGGCCTGAAGGCCTATTTCTGGGAGTGAGACACATTCAACCACCTCCAGTATTCCACGAGATAATGACCTACTCATCTAAAGCTGGTTTCCCATTGTCCTCTCAGGATGCTGAAAGCAAATTAAAGACATAATGAAAGTACAGTAGAATATGTTAGTTTTACTAACAAAGATAGGAAAAATGGGGGCAACTCACACCAGATTTCTTATGAGCTGCAGATTCTGGGAAAATGAGAAGAGAAGAGAAAGAATTGCACCTTCTAGTTCTCGATGCAGTAGTGTTTAATCAACCAACGTTTCAGCCCTGAGCCTTTGTCTGGGTCTCACTAGTTTTCCTGGCAAAAGCATCATATCCTTCACAAGGTCACGTGTGTGCTTGCTGTTCTTCCCATTTACTGGTTTTTGTATTTCCAAGTACTTAGCTTTAAATTTTGTTGAAAATCCATTTACAGCCCCCCCCCCCAATCAGTTCCCACCATAAATCGCTGAAGAAGATCAAATCAGGGCACTCATGAAAATTTGGTTTGTATCAGCCTCCTGAGGCATGAAGACCTGGGTCCATTTTCTCTCATGCTGTTGGCTGTTATGGCATTGGTATCAGAATACAGAACACTGACTACAGAGGCACACTTGTGCACATTAATATGTGGAACCATACTGGTATTAAATAAAGTGCACTCCTTTATACAATTTGTGGTCCAGAAAGGAAATTGCATTTGGGATTGGTGGCTGTAACAGGCAATTCAACCTAAAGAATGCTTGTCACCGTGTGCCCCAAATTAACTTTTTCCCATTACGTTTGAATTCGGGAAAGAACTTCAAAACTCATTTTGCTTTTAGCTCTAATCCTTCCTAGCCCATACTTATAATTTGTCATTAAACATTGGTTATGCTGTCGCCATACTTTGATGCTTTCATTTTTGGCTAGTGTATTTTAACTGTCTTGAGATGAAATATTGTGCTTAAGCATTTCTCTCGTTTGGCCCATTATGGCTACATTGAAGACATTGGCATGCAGTTGTGTTTGGCAAGGTTTGTCTATTTATCTTAGCGTTGAACCCACTTCTAAAGCCTGATGCTGCCTGGTCCAGAGACAAGGCTTCTTTCGGGTCTGACAACTGACATTGTGTCAAATAGCAGACATTTGTATTTGGCAGGACTCATCATGTTTAACAGAAAAATGCGGCTTTCAGATTTAGAAGCCCTCGGTATGTTTTTTTTTAGCCCAAGGTTTAGCCAGTCTGTAGCATTTTATACACAATAATCTATTATGATAATGTCACTGTGCTTTTCATCTGTCATCTCATTTCTTTCCACTTTAATATTTTTATTTCCAAATCTTAAATTTAGATGTTCACTTTGTGACTGAAAAATTGGACATCAGGGTTACAGTTGCCAACATCACTAGAGAGGCCTGAGTGTGTCTTTTTGTAAATGTGTGTTCGCCTATGTGCGTGTGCACCCTATCCTGTTGCCAGTAAAACCGTTGTACATAAATTTAAGCAGAAGAGAGAGCAGTGCTAATTGGGTAATCAATGTGGGCTGCTAATCCACCCCACAGTGAGACCCTGACTTTTTAACCTTGGGTTTGATGGTCTCGGTGCACTGAAGCTGTCAGCAACTTCCCTTGCGTCTACCCCAACACAAAACAACTGTGACCCAGCCTCTGTATCTATCCCAGCAGGGACACTCCTGTCTGTGGGACCAGTGGAGGGTCAGGGCTAATTGGGCCTAATGGCTAAAGGAGAGACCAGACAGATTATAGTCTTGGTGGGTAATTACACGCAATGTGTTCTTATCCGCTATCATTGGCCTCCCTATGTGATTTTGAGTTTAGGTTGCACCTTTGAAATTGGTCTTAAGTGACTGACTGCTCTGGTTTGTGGACCTAGTATTTACCAAGCCATTACCATAGACATAGACTGGGCCTATTGATTCAGACATATCATTCCTCCTCAATGCTGACATTCTTTTATTGAACAGGAAAACATAACACAATTTTAAAAATCATTAGCCTACCTTTTCATCAAAAATAAACAGGCTTCAATATACCCTTGAACACTTCAAGAGCTCAACATTATTCTAGACCCAGGAGATAGGAATCATTGACAGCTTCCATTAAAGCAGCAGTAGACAACTTTTTTTGTTGCTTTAACTTATCATTATGAAGTAAATATTGATTGCACAGTGTAATGGCTATAGAATAATGACACCATTGGTGTTCGGTTCCCCATAAGCCTTGCTTTCACTATGCAATTCTGTCTGCCGCCGGGTATGATCTCGCAGGAAAATGAAGGCTCGATTTACGGCAAAAAGGAAGTGGGTCAACCATTGTGCAACCAAAATAGGAAAAGGATAGCGCCCCACCTCAGTAGCGGAAATAGCGGATGGTGGAACAACTGAAGTGACAGTGGAAACTCTACCCAGCAAGAGAAAAAGAATCCCCTTCACGGAGAAGACAGAGAAGGCAAAGAGGGAGAGCGATAGAAACAAAGGTAAAATAAGTGTGAACCTCGGACGGGCATACGCCCATTTCACGCCGCGGCCATCTTGGATTTAAAAAAAAAACCAAGTGGTGGGAACTTAGCCACGCCCCCTTCTTACTCAATCGTTAATCAATGCAGCCGGGGCCGGCAGCAAACATGGTTTGGACTACCAACCTCGAGCACCTACCGTCATTTACCACAATATGAAAACTAAGCTGGATCTTTTCTTTTTCAAGTACTTTCTGCCTCTCCTGTGCCAGTGAGGAGAGACACACACACAGGGCTGTTTTTAAAGAAGCTGTTTAATCACAATAAAATAAAAAATAAGATACATTTAATTTCTATACTGTACATTCAATATTTATATATTAGATTGTCCCATCTACAATATTTTCATTCTTTGTCCTTTAACTTTAACAAAACTGTTGGTTCATTTTAAACTAAAATATGTTCGGTTAACTGTCATTCTGTTGTAGCGATAAACTGGAACTCACTACCAACTCAAATCATCAATTGTTTACTAAACTAAGATAGTGATTGCTCATCTCAAGGTGTGGGCTAAAAATGGGACTGTACTGAAATGAAGTTAAATATGTTTCAATCTATCTAAGGTTTGTGTGCACTATTTTCTTGTTAGCTGAATTTAACAAAGGTTTAAAACAGTGGTCCCTGAAAATTTGTTAGGAGAGCACACAGTCCACAGTTGGTTGACTGTTCCACTTAGTGAAAGGGGTATGACTCCATCAAAAATGTGGTACTCCTTTATGCGTCTTATTGACCGTTCGACGTGTATTCTCAAGCCAGCAATACTCTGTGTGTCTGTGAGCTCATCACAGCTAAACTGTCCACTTGGGCCTAAAAATGCAGAGATGACAAGTTTTACATCTATTTCATCGAGCAGGTCTTTGATAAGGAAGCCCTTATCGGCCATGACCTCATCACCTGACTCTAAGAGGTCCAGAACACCTGACCTCTTAGTTATCTCCTTATCAGAAATACATCCTGTGTATAGATTACTTACCAGGTTAACTGACCTTGAGGGAGTGATCCCAATTAGGGATTTCAGTGTAGTGTTACTTTTATAATGGGAGTATGTCATGGTGTTCAAAACCTTCGAACTAGCTGTCTCGATGCGGATCTCTGTGCAGTCTAGTATCACTCTTGTGTTTGGGTAGAATTCCCTGAATACTGGTGGCATTAGCTCGTCTACTGCTGCTCTACTAGGCCATATCGGGAGGGTCCCTAACATAAAGAGCAAATAGTTGGCCCACGTCGTACAGTTCCTGCTGACTGTGGCCGGCGACACATTGAATCGTACAGATAAATCCAGAGCAAAAAAGCCCTGCCTCAAACGGTACAAGAACAGGAAAAACTGATCAATCAGTGATAAATGCTCTGCATGGAAGCCAGACACAGAAATGTGTTCTAGGTTATGGCTGTTCCTTTGCATTTGAGTCCATCGCACCATGGACTCTGCAGTAGGCTGTAAAGCTAGGAAGAGTGCTTTGAGGGTGTGGTAATCCTTAAAACCAGTATAAAACCTGATCAGATTGGGTGCACACTGGAAGCGTTCTAGACCAAAACGCTCACTTTTCAGCTTTTTATTTTTGTCCTCCAGGAAAGCGATGTGTTTCTTTACTGCGTCAAGCTGGTCTTCCACAGAAAGGGGCTTCACGTCATAGTCATGATCAGGTAGAGTCACCCAAACCTCACTGGACACATGAGGATATGTCATACATGTGGGAAGCAATATAAATCCACACGTTTCCCTGTTATCAAGATGATGTGTCAGAACAGAGCTATCCACTATTGAAAGATTAGTGAATATATATATATATATATATATATACATATATATATACACTACCGTTCAAAAGTTTGGGATCACCCAAACAATTTTGTGTTTTCCATGAAAAGTCACACTTATTCACCACCATATGTTGTGAAATGAATAGAAAATAGAGTCAAGACATTGACAAGGTTAGAAATAATGATTTGTATTTGAAATAAGATTTTTTTTACATCAAACTTTGCTTTCGTCAAAGAATCCTCCATTTGCAGCAATTACAGCATTGCAGACCTTTGGCATTCTAGCTGTTAATTTGTTGAGGTAATCTGGAGAAATTACACCCCACGCTTCCAGAAGCAGCTCCCACAAGTTGGATTGGTTGGATGGGCACTTCTTGCGTACCATACGGTCAAGCTGCTCCCACAACAGCTCAATGGGGTTCAGATCCGGTGACTGCGCTGGCCACTCCATTACCGATAGAATACCAGCTGCCTGCTTCTGCTCTAAATAGTTCTTGCACAATTTAGAGGTGTGTTTAGGGTCATTGTCCTGTTGTAGGATGAAATTGGCTCCAATCAAGCGCTGTCCACTGGGTATGGCATGGCGTTGCAAAATGGAGTGATAGCCTTCCTTATTCAGAATCCCTTTTACCCTGTACAAATCTCCCACCTTACCAGCACCAAAGCAACCCCAGACCATCACATTACCTCCACCATGCTTAACAGATGGCGTCAGGCATTCTTCCAGCATCTTTTCATTTGTTCTGCGTCTCACAAACGTTCTTCTTTGTGATCCAAACACCTCAAACTTGGATTCATCCGCCCACAACACTTTTTTTCCAGTCTTCCTCTGTCCAATGTCTGTGTTCTTTTGCCCATCTTAATCTTTTTCTTTTATTGGTCAGTCTCAGATATGGCTTTTTCTTTGCCACTCTGCCCTGAAGCCCAGAATCCCGCAGCCGCCTCTTCACTGTAGATGTTGACACTGGTGTTTTGCGGGTACTATTTAATGAAGATGCCAGTTGGGGACCTGTGAGGCGTCTGTTTCTCAAACTAGAGACTCTAATGTACTTATCTTCTTGCTCAGTTGTGCAACGCGGCCTCCCACTTCTTTTTCTACTCTGGTTAGAGCCTGTTTGTGCTGTCCTCTGAAGGGAGTAGTACACACCGGTGTAGGAAATCTTCAATTTCTTAGCAATTTCTCGCATGGAATAGCCTTCATTTCTAAGAACAAGAATAGACTGTCGAGTTTCAGATGAAAGTTCTCTTTTTCTGGCCATTTTGAGCGTTTAATTGACCCCACAAATGTGATGCTCCAGAAACTCAATCTGCTCAAAGGAAGGTCAGTTTTGTAGCTTCTGTAACGAGCTAAACTGTTTTCAGATGTGTGAACATGATTGCACAAGGGTTTTCTAATCATCAATTAGCCTTCTGAGCCAATGAGCAAACACATTGTACCATTAGAACACTGGAGTGATAGTTGCTTGAAATGGGCCTCTATACACCTATGTAGATATTGCACCAAAAACCAGACATTTGCAGCTAGAATAGTCATTTACCACATTAGCAATGTATAGAGTGTATTTCTTTAAAGTTAAGACTAGTTTAAAGTTATCTTCATTGAACAGTACAGTGCTTTTCCTTCAAAAATATGGACATTTCAATGTGATCCCAAACTTTTGAATGGTAGTGTATATATATATATATATATATATATATATATATATATATATATATATATACACACACACACACATTATACAATGCAGTAATCTACATGTTTGAAACATTGTATTGTACTGACAGTAACAACTCACCTATCTCCCTCATGTTCCTCTTCATGTTCCTCTTCATCTTCTTCCGCTATTAAGTCACCAATGCGACTACAAACAGGAGCAAACATTTTTCAACGTCAAACTTCTGTCTCCCTTCTAATGTTTTAGTCACAGTAAAACTGGTCACCCCAATATTATTTAACTGGCTGTACATGGTGCAACCTCTGCAGCTCAATGCATACAGTAACGTTAAATATACATGCACCCTCTGCAGCTCAATGCATACAGTAGGCCTACATATACATAATGTCTGTTGCAATAATAGCAGGAGGAGTAAATATTTAGCCATATGGCATCTTAATGTGGAATTTAGTTGTAAACATGAGTGCACAACTGTAAACGTTACTCACTCATCTGCTGACTCGGGTGTCACCTCCCCAGCAGGTTGACCACCACGAACAGGAACCCTAAAAATACAAGCTATTAATGGCAGGTATGTTTCATTTCATCAACGTCCTAAAATCATTTTCATGACAACATCCAGCTAACGTTATTATAGCTCTGCATGACCTACCGTGATGTCTGTCTGCTAGTAAAGTTAGTAAACTTAGCTACCTCCTCGGCGTAGGTTGATTTGACCATGGGAAAATGGTCGGTAGAGTTCCGGGTTTCAGTTTTGTCAGCCCAAGAAACGTCTTGCGAAAACAGTCCTCGGTGAAGTGCTTTGAGCACACCCTGGTGTTGTCTGTGATCTATAATGACAAATGATATCTGACGTTACTGTCAGCAACATGTTAACTGTTATGGTTGTAGTTAGACCAGATAGCTAGCTAACAACGTTGCTAGGGAGCTACCTAGCTAGCTAGCCAGCCAGCTAGCTAGGTAAGGGTGAAGGTATTGGTAGTTACCTGAAAATGTGGCCTTGCATCCCTCTTAATTTTCACCACCCATGCCTTACGGGTGTGCAGGCGTTTCGGGAAGCGGTGAAACGTCAAGGATTTATCTCTTTCCCTTCTTTGATAGGAGTTGCAGAATGGTACACAGCAGTACGACATGTTGCTTCCAGAAGTGTTTTCAATGAAGTAAGAAGGGGGCGTGGTTAAGTTCCCACCGCTTGGTTTTTTAAATCCAAGATGGCCGCGGCGTGAAATGGGCGTGTTCACCCGATGACGTAAGCTCCGGTGTTGTATCGAACGCTGTTTCCCCATCGAGATCTGTTTCCCCCTAACCAGACGAAAGCGTTCGCATGGAAACCGTTTAGCTACTGGTTATGATTAGGTTAAGGTAAGTGTTAGGTTAAGCTTAGGGTTAGGTCAAACTTAAGTTGAGGTTAGGTTAAACTCAGTTAAGCATCCCAGTGTTGTATTGAACTCTGGCTAGGGGAAACAGATCTCGACGGGGAGACAAAGTTCGACAAACACCGGGAATTGTGAGGGTTCCAAACTGTCATACAGTTGGCTTTCTTTCTACTTGATCAGTAAGTAAAACAATCTGCATACTTATTAATATTACTGGATGTTTTACTGTGCCTTTATCATAACACTGAAATCGGGGTTTTTAGTTCAAATTGGGATTAATATGGTTGTTTCTTTCTTTGGACAGTAGCCAGGCTGCTAATGAACAGAAAGCAATCCGCTTGTCTTTGCGACAGACAATAAAAGCACTTGGAAACACTAAGGGGGAATCAAAGAAAGTTGAATCAGTTCATCTGGACACAACGTTTCATCACTTATCGAAGTGACCTCTTCAGTCTCAACTGACTGCAGGTATCCCCACCCCCATAGTTGCATAAAATCCGAAACCAACGATCAGTTTCATATGCAAATAGGGGTGTAACCATTAAGTAGAGTTTCAGATGAAGACTGATGTATTCTTAGCCCCCCCCCCCCCCCCCCCGTTCATGAATGGTCGTTCGCATAATGATCGTTTGCTATTGAAACTCTAGTTAATGGTCACACCTATTTGCATATGTAACTGATCATTGTTTTCGGTCGTTATGCCACTGTATTGTTTTTAAGGGCGGGGATACCTGCAGTCAGTTTAAAGTGACTGCAAGTTGTTTGTGGAAATAATCACAACGGAGACCGCAGCGTATGTACAACGCATGACTGCTTAATTTTAGTACATTCATATGACATAACACCCCAATCACTGTTTCCTGCTGGGGTGTTCCATTCACATACGACGCTCGGGGAGGGGCTTAGACCCAGTCAGACTCAGTCCAATCTAACGTCTCCCTTTTTTGTAGTTAATATTAACCCCTATATTACTGATTCCCTGAGTACCTCCAATGTAAGAGTAACCACCTATACACTGAGTTTAAGTCTCTCAATAAACCCATATTTTTCAGATTCAGAACTTCTCAAGATTCAAGATTCTTTATTTGTTACGTCTCATTATACAAGTACAAGAGAGTAAAATTCTTGTGTTTTGGCTCCTCAACACTGCAGCAACAACAGTAATAAACAACAACAAAACAGAAAAAAGCAATAATAATAATAAATAATGTGTGGTGTATGCAGGGTGCTGTGTGTGTGTGTGTGTGTGTGTGTGTAGGCCCAGCTTTAGTAAATGTGCATATTTGTATGTAGTTGTTTGTATATTTATGTGTGTTTATGTATGCCAAGCTACGTCTGTGTGAGTGTGTTTGTGTGTAAACAGATGATCTGCTGAAGACCATAGGTCAGTACCAGTCAGTCCAGCACCAGACTTAGTGTCTTTAATGTTCTTTGTTCAAAAGCCTGGTTGCTTGGTGGAAAAAATTGTTCCGGCACCTACTAGTCCGAGTTTTGAGGCTGCGGTACTGCTTGCCTGATGGTAGCAGCTGGAACAGTCCATAGTTGGGGTGGCTGGGGTCTTTTATAATCCTATGGGCTTTGCTGACACAGCGTCCATTGTATATGTCCTGGATGGAGGGAAGCTCGCATCCACTGATGTCCTGGGCTGTCCGCACAACGCTTTTTAGTGTTTTGCAGTTGTGGGCAGTACAGTTCCCATGCCAGGCGGTGATGCATCCAATCAGGATGCTCTCGGTTTTGCCTCTGTAGAAGGCCCATAGAATCCTGGGCCCCGTGCTGAACTTCTTCAGTCGCCTGAGGTGAAAGAGGCATTGCTGTGCCTTTTTCACCACATGGCTGGTATGTACATCCCAGGTGAGGTCCTCAGTAATGTGGACACCGAGGAACTTGAAGCTCTTGACCCTCTCTACAGCAGTCCCGTTGATGGTGACGGGGTCTAGCCTCCCCCTCTCTTCCTGTAGTCCACAATCAGCTCCTTGGTTTTGTCGACATTGAGGGAGAGATTATTCTCCTGGCACCACTTTGTTAGATTGTTGACCTCTCCCCTGTATGCTGTCTCATCATCATCGGTGATCAGGCCCATCACTGTCGTGTCATCAGCAAACTTTATCACCAAGTTGGAGCTATGTGTGGCCACGCAGTCATGGGTGCATAGGGAGTAGAGCAGGGGACTCAGGACACAGCCCTGGGGGGCTCCTGTGTTGAGGGTCAGAGGTGCAGAGGTGTTGGAGCCCATCCTCACCATCTGGTGTTGGCTGGACAGGAGGTTCAGGATCCAGCTGCACAGGCTGGTGTTGAGTTCTAGGTTCCAGAGCTTGGTATAGAGTCTGGAGGGGACTATGGTGTTGAATGCTGAGCTGTAGTCTACAAACAGCATTCTCACATAGGAGTTCCTTTTCTCCAGGTGGGTGAGGGTGGTATGGAAGTGTAGTGGCTATTGCATCATCAGTGGATCTGTTTTGTCTTTGTAATGTTCTCCCCCCTTTCAACTTTTCTAACTTTAACTAAACCCATAACCCAGAATCCAGTTCTTTGTATAGGTTCAGTCTGTTTGGTGCTTTCACTAACCTGTCAGTAGTTGTCCTGTAGTGCACTGTGAGTGGTGAACTGCCTATGGGCTGGGGCAGGTCAGTTTTCCTGGCCGGGCTGAGTTCTTGGTCACTTGTGTCACTGTCTACAGTGTCACTGTCCTTATCCTTGCCCATTGTGGCTTGGGCCAGACTACTGTGCTGCTTGCTGTGTTGGTCAGGGTGATGTCTGACAGTCAGTCCACCCAGTTGCACCGGTAGTGTGTTCCCTCTACATCCACCAGGTATGATCTGGGGCCCAGCTGTTGAAGGCACACTCCTTCTTCTGGTTGCCCGTGCCATGCAAATTGGACTTTGCACCTCAGTACTGTGTTTTCTGCCGAGAGTTCTGGGAGCAGTTCTATTTCCCAGAAATCTGAGTAATGGTCTACCATGAGCAGAAAGTCTTTCCCTACTTGTCTGAACAGGTCCATGCTAAGGATCTGCCATGGTCGTGTGGGAAGTGCATTGTGCTGCTAACTCTCAAACAAGCCCCGCAGCTGAGGCGAGGATGAACAGGACGTCACTCAATGGTCGAAAATTTCTTTATTTTTAACCAACAGGTTACGAACCTTGAAAAAGAAAACACACAAAATACAAACATACATCATTCAAGTACCCTCAACTCAAAGCTAACACACAATACAACTCACTCACTCCCGCAATCACTCACCAGTCCGTCCTCGTCCCGTCATACTAAAGAGTCCCCACTCCGAAGCTGCACCAACCTTCCCGACGTCACCCCCAGAACGCAAACCAGCCAATCACAGCAGCTCCCCGACTGAGACCCCGGATGCACGCATCTCTCGCCAATAGAACCTCGCAATAAAAGTCCTCATCAAGCACACAGAAATCACATACAATCGGAACTGGAATAAATCTCATTATTATTATCAATACTCAGATTCACCTATGTAACTAACAATTCAAACAATGCCACAATTCAACCACATGTAAACGAAATAACTTTCACAAGTTTGTACCCAAACCAAACAAAAATCTCTGACTAAACACAACTCAAATCCAACCACCCCACAGAAAGCAACACATGCATATGACATCATTGTTTCTCGCTGTTGTTCGTGTGAGTATTCATTACATGCTGAGCACTGGCTCACATAGTCCTTGATCTCACCTTGCATGTTGGGCCAGTACAGTGTGTCTCTGGCCTGTCTGTAGCATGCTTCACCTCCTACATGACTGGCGTGGATGCGTCTCAGCATTTCTGTGCTCAGTGATTTTGGAACTATCACTCGTTGACTTTTGAAAAGCACTCCGTCCTGTGCACTGATCTCGTCCCGGATTGACCAGTATTCTCTGATTGCTAGGGGAGTTTTTTCTCTCAGTGGTCCGGCCACTCCCGTAGCACTACCACTTTCAGTACCTGGAGGTTTTCATTTCCCTCTGCATGCTTCCTGATCTGAATCAGGTGCTGGCTGGTGACATTTAGGTAATCAACTTGGTTTATCTGTTCAGTGTCCTCTTGTGCCCTCTGTAGGTTGCAAACTGCATGGCGTGTGTATGCTGTGTCTGTTTTCTTTGATGGTGCTGTGGCTCTGCTCAATGTGTCGCTGATGTGCATGTCCGGGCCTGGCTTGTACGCTACCTTGAGGCTGTAGTTCTGAAGTGTGAGCAGTGTGCTCTGGAGCCGTTTGGGTGAGCCGAGGAGGGGCGTGTTAAAGATAGAGACAATTGGCTTGTGGTCTGTTTTTGCTGTGACCTCCCCTCTCCCATAACTATAACAGTGAAAGCACTGGCATGTGAACACAATGCTCAGGCACTCCTTTCCGATCTGCACATAATTTTGTTCTGTTGGTGTTAATGCTCGGAATGAAAACACAACTGGCTGACCTTCCTGTAGTAGACAACAGCCAAGTCCTTTATGGCTCACATCACTCTGTATGGTTACTGGCTTGGTCACATCATAATACCTCAGGATCGGGGCTGCTGTGACCAGTTGCTTGATTTCCTCAACTGCTGCTTCATGCTTAGGTAGCCAGTACTATGTCACGTCCTTGTCTAGTAGTCTCCGTAGCATCTCACCTACCTTACAAAGGCGTGGCATGAACTTTGCAAGGTAGGTCACGAACCCTATGAACTGTTGCACTGCCTTGGTATCTGTGGGGTGGGGCATTTCTTGAATTGCCCTGATTTTTTTCTGGGTCTTCCCTGAGTCCCTCTGCCGACAGAATGTGCCCATGAAACCTGACCTCTTCGACCTTGAACTGTAGCTTCTTTAGACTCAGTCTCAGTTTGACCGATCTGTACCTCTCCATGAGTGCTATGATCTTTGTGTCATGATCCTGTATGGCCTACTCATCTGTCTCCCCACTGCCAGCTATTAGCATGTTGTCTGCGATGGTTTCCACACCACTGAGCACTGCCAGTAGTTCATGCTGTTTTTGCTGGTATATTTCAGGGGCCACAGATACACCAAATGGCAGCTTCAACCAGCGCTTTCTTCCCTAAGGTGTCCAGAATGTGGTCATGTAACTGCTGTCCTCATCTAGTTTACATTGCAGGAAGGCATCATGTGCATCGACAAGGGTGAAGATGCGAGCCTTGGGCAGTTTATATAGCACATCCTCAAGGGTTGGCATTATGTAATGAGACCTCCTCAAAGCTTTATTGAGTGCTGTGGACTCAATGCAGATCCTCAGTTTCTCTGGCTGTCTGACTATCACCATGTTACTAATCTACTCGGTGGGCTCTGACACTGAGGCTAAGTGACCCTCTCTCTGATGTTTGTCTAGCTGGGCCTTAACTGCATTTCTAAGTGCCACCGGAACATTACATGGAGAAGCCTGCACTGGGGCTACTTTACTATCTAGCTCAAAATGAAATTTCCTTGGGAGCGATTCAATTGGGCCATTGAAGACATCATCATAGGCTTAGACAAGCTGCTGCTATGTTAGTGGCTCTGTGCTGCTATGTTCTACTTTAAGAAGCTCCTCAGGGATGGTGAAATGCATTGACCCTAGGTGCTCGCAGGATGAGGCTGACAACAGGGATCTCTGATGGCTTCTCACTATCTCAAAGTCCAGTTTGTGTGTTTTGTCCCCCTCACAACATACTTTGTGCTTAATATCCCAATAGAGTACAGTACCAAGCTTGTTTGGCTCGCTTGGCTCAGTGATAGCTTCACTTCAGGTGCCAGTCTCCTCTTATCTTTTAGACTCATCGCATTACAGGTTGCCCCTGAATCTAACTGACATCTTTGAGACCCATTATTAATTTTTATGTTGGCAAACCATTTTTCCCCCTGTCTTTGAACTGCTCTTATGCTCTCAGCTGAGTAGATGTGGGCCTCTTTGTCGGTCCCATCCATGTCCTCATGGGCTACTGTGTCTGCTGTATTCAGTTGTTGCATGGATTGGCTCCTCTTCATGCACACTTTGGCAAAATGATTTGCTGTTCCACAATGGCGGCAATTTTTGCCTTATGCTGGGCAAAATCATGCGCCTGTGCATATTGCCATAATATTTGCACGTATTGCTATCGCTTGGGCCCTGCAACTGACTCCAATGCTTGTCTAGGTGTTCATGCCTGGATGCAACTCACTGTCGACGTCCGTCTGTTGCATGCAAACTCTCCAGCGACCTGTGCTGTGTCCATGCTTTTATCCTTATCTCTGTCATCTCCGCAGCCCGGCATATTTCTATGGCTGATGTCAGTGTGAGGTCCTTTACTCTAAGCAGGTGACTCTACACACTTTCATCACTAACACCAAACACCACTCCGCCTCTTATCAGTTCTTCTTTTAGTTCTCCATACCCACAGGAAGCAGCCTTTTCCCTTAATCTCGTTATGAATGCACCAATAGGCTCACCTTTATCTTGCTTGCAGTTTCCAAAGATGTATCGCTCAAATATGACATTCCTCGCTGGCTTGAAATATCTCTCCAATGCATTGAGAATCACTTCTGTGTCTTGCTCCTGCTCCACTCTAATGTCCAAGTTGTGTTTGTATATATGACGGCAATCCCTGCCCATCACTCTCTGCAAGGTTGCTGCCTGTACCTCAGCTGGTTTGTCCTTCAATCTCGATGCCATTGAATAGTCTTTAAACTCCGCTCTAAAATTATTCCAGTTACTTGTGAGATTGGTGGTCATTTTCATCTCCTCAAGTGGCGGGATGTTTGACTCCATGATGATGCTGTTGTTGTTAGCCTAGCCTAGTTAGTCCGCTGCTAGCGTGGTATTTCCTTTCCTATTCACTCTTTGCATGTGACGTCACGTCCCACTCGCGGGGAATATGAACGCCATGACGGACGGCAGAAGATTATATATATATATATATATATATATATATACATATTATATTTTAACCAAAAATTATGCATTTTTAATTTAATTAACACATTTCATATGAAGAGGGAAGTATTTTTGCTCCTAAGAACAATAAAAGTCTGAGATTTATGTGATATTTTTTAAGTGTTACCTTACATGAGTGTGAGAAATGGTCAGACTAGACATGAGAAAATGATTGTAATTTAACAAAAACAGCTAAAAATATACAAATTGTATATTTATTATTTAATTGTATTTTGCTTCATGCTAACCAGTACACTTGAATCAGTAGCTTCAGACACTGAAAACATTACTGACAGTTTTATTATGCCTCCTTGTCCCCTTTGAATGTTGTGGACTCAAACTTAACACTTTCTATGGAATGACTCAAATGCTAGCTAGATGGCAAGACTGTGTAACCTACTATGAAATGGCAAGGAAAGTATGAGCTGCTTTTGGTTACAGTCGATTTGAGTTTTGATGGCATCCTAGGGGAAACAGGTTAAAAACATACACAGCTGGCTAGCTATGTCTTACCTTTGCCATTATGAGGTACATCCACCTGCTGTGAGCGTATCACCGCGACTCTGTAACCCAACCAGCTACAAAGAACTGGTAAGCATCCAGACTTTTGTATGCTTTTAGGTCAGCACCTGTGTGTGGGGACACTCCGTTGGTAACACAGTGGTACAGATCGTGTGGATTGAACTCGGGCAGACTGGACGATTTTGCTAGATCCGTGAACACATCGGTAGGAAGAAGGTACGGGTCGGTAGCTAACCCTGCTATCGCTAGCTTCCCCACATATCGCTCTTTGTGCCGTTGCCGTCCTACAAGGTGACTCACTTCACAGGACAACTCTACAACATTACTCTGACTATTGGTAGCCATAACTTAAATTTAAACTATAATAAATTACTCATCCGTCGCAATATTGTGTTTGTTTTTGTTGTTCGCTTTTGAATTTCCCGGTCTATCGCTTCCTGCCGTCCGTCCAGTCTATCACTTACTGCCGTCCGTCATGGCGCAGTCTCCCTCGTCACGTGATAATTTTGACGTGTCTGCAAAGGTTTAATTATATTCCTGTTGTCCTTCTCGCTGGCGACTTCACTGACGCCGCTGTGGAGCACGTCAACTTCGCACATATTTACATTCGGATTTCTTCCACTGCTGACACCATGTTTGTGTACACCAGTGTAGCGAATTCAGGGGGGGCAGCCGGGAACCGCCACAGCCGAGAAGCGAACCCCGTGTCTCTCGCACCACGGGCGACTACGTTAACCAGTCGACTAAAGGGTCCGACCCGTTAGCCAAGGGTTAGCGAGTCTATTTATCCGTGCACGTTATACTACCCTCCAGTATATCAGCTCCCTCACGATTCTGGGCGCACACGCTTCCGATGGCCTCACAGTCTCACCATCCCATCCCACTTCTGACACCATGTTTGTGTAAATAATCACAATGGAGACCGTAGCGTATGTACAACGCATGACTGCTTTATTGTCGTCACATTAATATGACGTAACACCCCAATCTATATTTCCTGCTGGGGTACCATTCACACACAATGCTCGGGGAGGGGCTTAGACCCAGTCCCATCTAACAAGTATCCAGGCTGCTAATGAACAGAAAGCAATCCGCTTGTCTTTGCGACAGAGACGCAGACAATAAAAACACTTGGAAACACTAAGGGGGAATCAAATAAAGCTGAATCAGTTCATCTGGACAAAACATTTATTGACAGAAACGTTTCATCACTCATCGAAGTGGCCTCTTATCCCCACCCCCACCCACAGTTGCATCACAACCGAAAATCAGTTTCATATGCAAATAGGGGTGTGACCATTCACTAGAGTTTCAATGGACATGTGTACTATTCACAGAGGATTTGTGAATGTTTGCAATCACAGCATTGTAAGATGACGACAGATGTATTCTTAGCCCCCCATCCCCCGACGGATGGTCGTTCGCATAATGACCGTTTGTTATTGAAACTCTAGTTAATGGTGACACCTATTTGCATATGTAGCTGATCATTGTTTTTGGTCGTTATGCCACTGTATTGTTTTTAAGGGTGGGGATATCTGCAGTCAATTTAAAGTGAAGAGGTCACTTAGATGAGTGACGAAACGTTTCTCTCAATAAACGTTGTGTCCAGATAAACTGATTCAACTTCATTTGATTATCTTACCTGGATTATTGAGCATGTCAAGTCAAGTCATCTCGTAATTTCCCTACGGGGATCAATAAAGTATGTCAAAATCTAAAAAAAAATCGAAAGTCAATTTTATTTGTATAGCCCAATCACAAATTACAAATTTGCCTCAATGGACTGTACAGCAACACAACATCCCGTCCTTGGACCCTCTCATCAGATAAGGAACAACTCCATTAAAAAAAAAAACCTTTAAAAGGGAGAGAAAATAGGAAGAACCTTCAGGGAGAGCAACAGAGGAAGGATCTCTCTCCCAAGACGGACAACGTGCAATGGATGTTGTGTTTACACAATTTACAGAATAGAACATTGAAAGAGGATAACAGAATTATAATGGAATTATAAAATTTCTGAAGAATATGATGCACAGGATGACAAGCAAGTGTCCAGACACCACCGGAATAGCCCAGGACCCAAGTCACGCGACCAGCATCGCCATGAAAAAAAAAAGACCCAGGATAACAAACATTATATGGATTTATAAGATATATAAAAAGAAAATGTGATGGGGGGGGGATGCAAAGCAGCATCCAGGTGGTGACCACCATCACCACAGAGACCTGGGAGGAGGACAGACTGCACGTGCACACAAGGGAGACTCACATGACACCATTTACACACAGAAACAGAGAAAGGAGACGACATCGTTCAAAGAGAGAAAAAACATGTGAGACAAGAGAACAGTTTGCAATAGTCATTAGTCAATCAATTAAGTCATCAATTAGTCATAATCTATGCTATAATCTCGTCGGCAGAACAGTGGTTGATAAATTCTTTGAGACAGAAAACCAACCCGCCATCCAGTACAGGTTGTGAAGCACTCAACGTAAAGGCAACTAATTATAAGCTAAGGCTAAAAGATGAGTTTTACGTTTGGATTTAAAAGATTCGACAGACTCTGATTGTCTGATGCCAGCAGGCAGGTTATTCCACAAGAACGGGGCCCAGTAGGACAAGGCCCTGCCACCAGCTGACTACTTCTTAACTTTGGGTACATACAGGAGCCCTGTATTTTGAGAGCGAAGAGCTCAAGATGAAATGTATGGTTTAAGGAGGTAAGATGGGGCAAGCCCATTTAGGATTTTATAAGTCAGCAGAAGCACCTTGTATTCTGACCTAACATGGATAGGAAGCCAATGAAGGGAGGCAATTGATGCAATATGGTCAAATTTCCTAGATTTAGGTAGGATTCCAGCAGCAGCATTCTGAACCATCTGAAGACTTTTAGTACTAGCATGTGGCAGACCTGACAACAGAACATTACTGAACTCAAGTCTGTATGAAACAAATGTATGTATTAATCTCTGAGTCAGCCAAATACAGGAAAGACTGGATTTTAGCTATGTTATGTAAGTTAAAAAAAGTGATTTCTTTAATGTGCTTATCAAAGGAAAGGCTGGGATCAAACATCATACCAAGATTGTTGGCTGCCACACTTTGTGAAACCACAGAGTTGTTGATTTTTATCGTTACTTGATCAAATGGGTGTCTGTGTCTAGCAGGGCCAATGACCAGCATCTTGGTTTTATCCGAATTTAAAAGCGGAGACTTTAGTGACATCCAATTTTTCAAAGCAGTTAAGCAGGCCTCTAAATTAGTCATTTGAGTATGATCATCAGCCCTTATAGGCACATACAGCTGAGTATCATCAGCATAGCAATGACATTTATCCCTTAACTGTGTATAAATTTGGCCAAGAGGTGAAATATAAAGAGAGAAAAGTAGAGGGCCAAGAACTGAGCCCTGAGGTACACCATAGTTAACATAATAGAATTTTGATGTAATATTACTATAGCAGACACAATGTGTTCTTCTACTAGATAAGTAGGAATTAACCCAAGAGAGAGCTAAACCAGAGACACAAAAATTACAATTTAGTCTGTCTAATAGTCTACAGTGATTACTGGTGACAAAGGCTAGACTGAGGTTCAGTAGTAGAAGCACAGAAGTGGAATCAGAGTCCATAGCTAGTAAAGGATCGTTCACCACTCTGGTCAGAGCAGTTTCAGTGGAGTGACAGGGCCTGAAAGCTGATTGAAAAGGTTCATATAGATCAGCGGTCGGGAACCTATGGCTCGCGAGCCATATATGGCTCTTCCGGTGACGGCATATGGCTCCCAGACAATTTTGAGTTGACAATTATTTTTTTTTCAAAAAAATCAGTTTGGAACTGATTTTAAAATACTTGTGATATTTCTTAATAATACTGTGTCATTTTAAAGTAAACAGAAATTAGTTTTGAAGATAAATTTCACGGGTCACCCGTGGGTCGGGTCGGGAACCAATGGCTCGCGAGCATGTCCGGGTCATTGTAAAGGTGAAGAAATCAATTTTATCAGATAGCCAACTAGTTTATCCGCTTCAACCCTTGTAACGGAAAAGATGGCGAAAAGAAAAAAAGACGATGATTACCGTGCATTCCAGGCTGCGTGGACAGAGGAATTTGCATTTGTGGAGAGAGCAGGATCTGCGGTATGTCTAATATGCAATGATAAAATTGCATCGATGAAACGGTCAAATATAAAGCGGCACTTCGATACGCACCATGCTTCATTTGCATCGAAATCTCCAGCGGGGGACAGCAGGAAAAGGGCACGCGAGGAGCTACAGCGGAGAGTGCAGACGAGTCAGCAGCAACTACGTGTGTGGACCAAGCAAGGTGACGGGAATTCCGCTAGCTTTGCGGGGGCTTTGGCAATAGTAAGGAATGGAAAGTCATTCACAGATGGCGAGTATGCCAAAACACTCATGCTTGATGTGGCCAATGAACTGTTTGATGACTTCCCAAATAAAGACAAGATAATCAAACGAATAAAAGACATGCCCCTGTCAGCAAGAACTGTGCACGATCGTAGCATCATGATGGCAAATCAAGTCGAGGAAACACAAATTAAGGACATAAACGGCGGGACATACTTTTCTCTCGCGTTAGATGAGTCAACAGACGTTAGCCATCTATCTCAGTGCAGTATCATTGCCAGGTATGCTCCAGGTGACACACTGCGTGAGGAAAGCTTGGCTGTTTTGCCAATGAAAGGGACAACAAGAGGAGAGGATTTATTCACGTCTTCCATGGAGTTTGCTAAAGAAAAAAAACTACCGATGGATAAACTTATTTCTGTCTGTACTGATGGTGCACCCTGTATGTTGGGGAAGAACAAAGGATTTGTAGCGCTTCTCCGTGAACATGAAAAGAGAGCCATCCTAAGTTTTCATTGCATCCTGCACCAGGAGGCGCTTTGCGCTCAGACGTGTGGCCAGGAGCTTGGCGAGGTGATGTCTCTGGTCATTCGAGTGGTCAACTTTATTGTTGCCCGAGCTTTAAATGATCGCCAGTTTAAAGCTCTGTTAGAAGAAGTTGGGAATCATTATCCCGGTCTGCTTTTACACAGCAACGTGCGTTGGTTGTCAAGGGGGAAGGTGCTCAGCCGTTTTGCAGCTTGCCTGAGTGAAATCCGGACTTTTCTTGAAATGAAAGGCGTCAAGCATCCTGAGCTAGACAACACTGACTGGCTCCTGCAGTTTCACTATCTCGTGGACATAACTGGCCATCTGAACCAGCTCAATGTGAAAATGCAAGGTATTGGAAATACAATCTCATCCCTTCAACAAGCAGTGTTTGCATTTGAAAGCAAGCTGGAAGTCTTTCTCAGGGACATTGAAACAGGTCGTCTTCTGCACTTTGAAAGACTGCAACAATTTAGAGATGCATGCTTAGCAAGTGACTCCACTCAACATCTGGATCTCCAGCAGCTAGCTGGCTTTACGTTCAATCTCCTGCAGTCATTCAAAGCACGTTTTGGAGAATTTCGTGCGCGCACTGGTCTTTTCAAGTTCATCACTCATCCACATGAGTGTGCAGTGGACAAAATCGACCTGACATGCATCCCCGGGGTCTCTATCGGAGACTTTGAGCTGGAAGTTGCTGACCTGAAGGCATCAGGCATGTGGATGAGTAAGTTCAAGTCACTTAATGGAGAGTTGGAAAGTCTTGCGCGACAGCGAGCAGAGCTGGCGAGGGAACACAAGTGGACAGAAATTAAAAATCTTCAACCTGAAGACCAGCTGATTCTTAAAACTTGGAACGAGCTTCCTGTGACATACCACACAATGCAGCGTGTGAGTATTGCCGTATTGACCATGTTTGGCTCTACATATGCATGTGAACAGTCTTTCTCGCATATGAGGAACATTAAGACCAACCTACGCTCACGTTTAACTGATGGAAGCCTCAACGCCTGCATGAAGCTCAACCTCACCACGTATGAACCAGACTACAAGGCCATCAGCAAAACCATGCAGCACCAGAAGTCGCATTAAAAGTAAGACATATTTAATTTATTATACGTTAAAAATACTATATGGCTCTCAATGAAATATATTTAGAAATATTTGGCTTTTATGGCTCTCCCAGTCAAAAAGGTTCCCGACCCCTGATATAGATGGTTTTCTTCTATATTGGTCGAAAGTTGTTGATACACAACTCTCTCTAGTACTTTAGAAAATAATGGATGATTAGAGACTGGTCAGTAGTTATTAAGAGACCCTGGATCAAGATGCGGTTTTTTTTAAAGTAGAGGTTTAACCACAGCTGTCTTAAAACTGCTGGGAACAATGCCAGTAGTAAGTGATAAATTAACAATGTCTAGCATTGTAGGTCCCCGAAAAGGCCAGAGGCCTTTAAAAAGTTTTGCTGGTAAGGGATCAAGTAGGCAAGCAGTTGGTTTAGAAGCTGACATGAACTTAGTCAAAGTATCAAGAGAGATAGTCTCAAAAGCTGTAATAACTGGGACTGTTGGTGACTCATTGTATATATATATATATATATATATATATATATATATATATATATATATATATATATGAATTTGGTAAGACAGGATCTGCAGGAGTAGCTGGATAGGATCTCATCAACCTTATTGCAGAAAAAATCTAGAAATTCATGGGCCATGAATGGTGAGCAGCTAATAGACAGCTGCTTTTTAGTAAGTTTAGATACAGTGTCAAAAAGAAATCTGGGGTTATGTTTATTAATATTGATTAAGTGAGAGAGATACGCTGTTTTTGCAGCAGATAAAGAATGTTTGTATTTCAATAAACACTCATGCCACAATAGGTAAAAAAACTTCCAATTTTGATTTTTGCCATTTACATTCCAGTCTCCTACAGGTCCGCTTAAGAGCACGTGTCTAATCATTAAACCAGGGTGTAGGCCTCTTTAGTCACCTTGCTCTGGTAATGAGAGTTGCAACTGAATCGAGGAGACTACAGATGGCCACATTTAAGTCACTAGTAAAATTCTCAACAGAGTCAGTTACCACAGTGAAAGGAGCCAAGACTTCAGGCAGCTGCTGGCCAAATGCAGCTACAGTGGAGGGACCAATGTGATGAGTGGCCATTACATCTGTGCTGACATTAACTGGACAGGCCAATAATGCTTCAAATTTGATGAGAAAATTATCTGACACAGCAGATGTGGTTGGCAAGACATTCAGACGAGAAACAGCTATCCCTTTAGATAAAACCAAATCAAGGGTGTTACCACTGCAATGAGTCGACTCTTGAACAAACTGAGCGAACCCAAAAGTATCAGATAGTGCCAGAAAGGTTTTACTTGGATGATCTGCAGCCTTATTCAGATGAACATTGAAATAATCAAGAATTAGAATCTCATCAGAGTGAGTAACAAGGCCTGAGACAAATTCTCCAAATTCTTCAAGAAATAATGAGTAACAGCCAGGAGGCCGATAGAGTATTACAATTTGGACTGAGCCAAGTCTATTCATGGCTGAGGGGGATGGACCAAGATCAAGAGCCTCAAAATACTGGAATTTAGATTCAAGTTTAAAAGTCAGATTGAAAATAGACATATATTAAGACAACATGCTCACCTAGTTTATTTGCCCGAGCTACATGGGCATGAGTATAGTCAGGTGGGGAAGCTTCATTAAAGGGAAGGAAAATATTTGGTTTTAGCCATGTGTCACATAAACCAATCATATCGAAACTATGTTCAAGAATCAATTCATTTATTAGTAAGGCTTTGGTAGCCAATGATCTAATATTTATGAAACCAAATCTAAGAATCTTGTGGAAGTGATCAGTAGTAGGCAGAACTTTAGAGCTACCAATAGGTGAAATATTAATTGGAATTAGATACCTTGTTGAAAATTTTGACAACCAACACTTTGGACGATATGTGGTCACATTTTCGATAATATTACATGTTTGGTTCTGTAGATTATTAGGTACTTCGTTGCACATTTCACCACTACCAGTGGTAGGAATAATTATTAGTTTATTGTGATTCATACATCTTGGAGAGGAGAGCTTGGGAGCAATACAGCAAGGTAGGGAGACAGTCTCAATGTTATAGACCAAATATGCATGCATAAAGACACTAGAGGGGAAAGTTGAAAAGTTGTCTACAGCCGCTTTAAAGTCTTATCATGATTTCAGTGTGTCACTGTATTGAAATTGTTCCTAGGTGTGAATGTGTCAGCCCTGTGATGGACTGGTGACCTGTCCATGGTGTTTCCCTGCCTTCCACCCAATGACTGCTGGGATAGGCTCCAGCACCTTGTCACCCTGTTTAGGATAAGTGGCTTGGAAAATGAAAAAAAACTATATTGAAAGTTTAGGTTGTTAATTGTGATACTGTGATGTACTGCAACACAACTATATAGCATTTTCTATCCATCCATCCATCCATCCATTATCCAAACGACTTATCCTGCGCTCAGGGTTGCGGGGATGCTGGAGCCTATCCCAGCAGATACTGGGCGGCAGGCAGAGAGACACCCTGGACAGGCCGCCAGGCCAAGACCTTTCATACTTGAAGACACTTTTTTTTTCTCTTTTCAAAAATATCTGAGGAAACATGGTTTTGTGGTCTTGTGCTGTGTTTTGAAATGCCATCAAGGATGCCAATAGTTTCCATCAACTTGATAATGAAATATCATGATGAAAAACATGATACACTGACTCAGTTTTTCCTTCTACTGCCTCTAAGGTGCAGCCTACTCCCCGAGTAGCTCGCCTGAACAGCATATCTGGTTAATTGGCTTCTTTTGTAGGAAATTAAATTACTGTTATTAGCCTAGGGTAAATATGTTTCCACTAGTTCCTGATCCCCTAACCCCCCCCCCCCACACACACACACATGCTCTCGTGTATATACAAGGCACACACTCCTTTTGTGAGCTTGGTGGGATGATCGAGGCCCCTTAATTGATTTGCATATGCTTGCAGGGGATTGAGCTCATGTTGTGAACATTTTGCTTTATATGGTGCCTAATGTTGCAGGGGCCAGGGGGCCAAGCCCCTGACACCTCTATAATCCTGGTGATTACAGAGTACACACTGTCTCTATGGGGCCTGATCACAGAGCACTGGGCAACACACTCAGCAATCCCTTCACATGTGGCCTTTGTGTGTTTGTGTCCGTGTGTGTATTTGTGAGTTTGTGCATGCGCGCGTGCATGTATGCATGTGTGTGTGAGAGATCACCCAGGATGCATTTTCATGCCAGATCTGAATGGGGCCTATGACAGTGAGTGAAACAAGAAAAAAGACATGCTACAGACAAATAGTTTTTGTATCACTTGCAGTCCTTCCCCTCAGTGAAAATGACTCAGTTTAAATGTCCTGTGGTGAGTTTTGCCATGAGATCCATGTATGCTTTTGGTGACTGGAAGACTGGAAGACTATGCATTTCCTTGCCTTGTTGGTGAGCAGAGCTGTTAGAGGCAGTGTTTAGGCAAATAAGCCCAGCAATGTTTCTCATGATGTTTCCTAATACTGTGGAGCCCTACAGGTATGAGCTTCAAACAGGCATGAGACGGCTCCGTCTCCGCTGAGAGAGCAGAGACTGGGACTAATCGCAGCGGGCGCCACACACCTCAGGAAGGTAGCAATTTTCCATCATTACCGTTAAATCCTGCTTAAAAGAACCGGATTCCACAGACCTAATTACAAGGTGTTAATAATAACAATGTAATGACAGTCATTTTAAAGCCTGCCCAAAACCATAATCCATCCTCCAACTGCCTCTTAGGTTCGGGTGCATGGTCAGTGTATGATGAGCTCTGAACTTTAAGTGTACCATAATTCTTATTGATTACCATTGTGATTATAGCCACAAATGGTCCGACGAGTTAGGACAGGAATTAGGGGCACCGTCAGCTTGTATTTACTGTGTCTTCTAATGATGTGTAACCCACTGGAAAAAAAAAACACAGCTCAGCAGAGATGCCAGATCCACCTAGTGCTGCTGATGCCCTAAGACTCAGACACAATAAAGCACAGGCTACTTAAGCATGCAGAATGCTGCCCGAACCACTGGTGGTGAAATGGCTAGATTTCAGCCCAGAAAAATTTGCACGACAATTCTTCAGAATGTATATATGATATCATATATCGATCATTGTATACGACCAAATATGATCTCAATAATAATCACTCGTTGATATTTAAATAGTGCTAATTAGTAGTTACTTTGCATATCAGGTAAAATGACACAGGCGATTTAAGTAGCTGCATGAGCACTAATTCCCCTTGCTGTCACCCTCATTCTTAAAGTATATCCGTTTTATAACTTGAGAAGAGAGTTTAAATCGTTAAAACTGGCAGCAACTTATCATATTAGACGCGATGGTGACGGACTTCCATCTCTCTTAACTTTAAATGAGATAAATGAGACCAATGTTTAACTGGCGTGTTGTTTATTACGCGCGCACGTGTGTGTGTGTGTGCGCGCGCGCGCGTGGTTTGTTGAACCTGAGGACCCCAACCTGGTGGGCGCCTCCAGAAACACCGTCCAATCACAAGTTGGGAAGTACCAGTGCCTCCCAAAGTTACCTCCTCTGCACTTTCTGACAAGTCGTTCCTCTCTCTCCCTCTCTCCCTCTCTCTCTCGGGCGCATACTGCAGACATCCATCGCATATGTTTGCAGTCCGTCACAAATGTCCTTTCTCGGCTGGCGTTAGATTTCGATCCCGGGCGAACATATCGGCATGACTTCTGCAGCATCGAGAGGCGTCTTTCCCCCAGACGAGGATGCGCAGCCGCAGTGCAGGAAGAGGCGCGCGACGCAGGTGTCTCTCTTACCTTTCAGCGTGGAGGCGCTCATGTCCGACAGGAAGAGGCCACGCGCGGACGGAGCCGATAACGCCGCTGCGAAGGAGAGTTTCTACTCCAATAGAAAACAGTCTCCCGCTCCGACCGGGTTCCCACGTGAATCTGTACCTGCCAAAGCGGTCAAGTCCGAGCCGTGTGAATTGGGGGACTGCGCGGCTTGGATGTCCGGTGTCAAACTGTCCACAGCGAGCCGTAAGTTCCCATTGGGGCGGTGTTATTTCCATATTCATTTGTCCAATTTCTCACTTAAAAATAAAAAAAATAAAAATAAAAATAAACATCAAACGTTTTGTCAGACATTGAGGGGATATCGTAATGCAACTTTTCTTACTTTGTTTCTCTTCCAAGGTTGTTCTAGTGTGCTTTGTTCATTTCCATCTAGACCGCATCATATACATTGCATTGCACTGCAATGTATTGTGCGTATACATTATAATAACATGACGATAAGAACTATTATACATTACAAAGATTATACATTGTATACATTACAATAACAACGGTTGATCATACACATTGTTGTTATTATTATCAGTTAACTGAGATGATAAGATATGTTAGTATTTTTGAATAAATTTTACAATTGCATTGCTGTAAATTCTAACGGTGGCCGGGGGGTCAATGTGAACACGAGGGTTAAAACGGGTGCAGAAAGCTCACGCACAGCTGACGTTGTATTTCTCCCGTTCCTGTTTAGGGCAGCTTAGCCCAACAGTCTGCTCTTTGAGGAAACACAAGACCAACCGTAAGCCTCGCACTCCCTTCACCACCCCCCAACTCCTGGCTCTGGAGAGGAAGTTTCGTCAGAAGCAGTACCTGTCCATTGCCGAGCGGGCTGAGTTTTCCTCCTCGCTGGCTCTGTCTGAGACCCAGGTGAAGATCTGGTTTCAGAACCGAAGGGCCAAGGCCAAGAGGCTCCAGGAGGCCGAGGTGGAGAAGCTTAAAATGGCTGCTGCTGTAGGCACCAAACCGGTGTTCCACCCAGGCTTGTCGTCCATGCTGTTTCCTCTCAGTGTTAACCTGCAGGTGGGGTCATCACTGCTCTACGGACAGGGCTACCCATACAGCCGCAGCTCCGCTCTGCCTGCTGCACATCTGGCCATGTACCCCTCGCCAGCTGGCTACAGTCTTTTCCCCCTCTCATGAAAGGAACTAGCTTAATATGGAAGGAGGCTGGGGATGCATAAGAGGTGCATGTAAATTTGGAGGACATTTGCAATTTCATTAAATAATGCACCTTATGAAACATCTGATTCCTGCTTGTCTGTGAAAGACCTGACATGGATTTGAATCTTTGTGAATTGGTCTTCCGTCAACAGAATCTCTAAAATGTGTTTTTATTTTGTGCACAATGTACTATGTACAAAGCAGCAAGGCTCTATAGAAGGACAGTGATACAGCTGTCCCGATGGACTTTCTCTCTGCCACGGCGGTCTCAACGCTGTGGGCCCCTCACAGAGGCTGACTGGAGTACCGATTTGGACATTTTTTATCTGGTTACTTTCGCAAATGCCAACGTACATTTATGATACCCTTGAGAATTTGTTTTTGTTTTCTACGTATGTCTAGGCTATTTCCTCAGTTTAAGTAAAGCATGCCTTATTCATCACCCCTCTTTTCACTTGTGAGCACTGAATCAGCGTGTGTGAATGGTTGCATCGCTGGTATAGGAGCTTCAGTTGGCAGGATAAGCTTTCAGGCTCCAGTAGAAAAGTGTATAATTGCATTTAAGCAACAGAGCTGGAACTGATCAAAACTGAAACTAACCAAGACCTTTAAATGTAGGCCAAAACAGATGAAATTGCTCATTTAAAAAAAAAACGTCATGGGAATACATAAAGGCTACAGGCTGTCTTTACACAGTTCAAAAATAGGTTACACAGATTTGCCTCTTTAAAAAAAAGAAAAAAGAGGATGTAAGAATCGCTTTCTGGTGCTGTTTCGAACGTAAACTCATTCCAATCAATTAGCACTCTCAAATAACCCATTTTAGTAGTTCAGTACTTTTGGGCCGATTCATAATATCACACACACACACACACACACACACACACACACACACACATTGTGAAGAAAAAATGAAATTCCACGTTGCAGCTCTCTGATATTCAGCCTGTTAATAAACAGTCCAGGAATGTCTCGGTGGGCGTTCCTATGACTCACTGCTCTTTGGCGAACGCACAAATGTCACATGCGGGGGGGAATGAATGCGTTTCAATTTGCAGATAGAGCAGCCATTTGTCGAGGCAAATGGGTTACAAGTTAAGGCCCACACAAGCTTTCATGGAGGCGATAAGTGCCTGGGTTTCCTTTACGTAAAACTGAAATGGTTGAGTCGATTACCATCATTCGTCTGCAGGGTCTTTTTGATGTACGGAAGCTGTGGTTTCTTGCATTTGCAACCTGGCGGTTCTGAGCAGAAATTAATTGAATAGCGTGTTACGTGGCAAACCACAACATATTAGTCAAACTGCTGAGCTATTTAGCTCCCTAATCCGCTTTGCAGCTTTACACCGGAGAATGTCTGAATACACAGGGGTTGATGAAATATGACAGGCGGCGTTTCGCAGCAGCATGAATGGGGAGCGAGGGTAGGAGATATCGACGACCGGGTGATCGTGTGAAAATGTCCCGGTGCCCTTTAATTGGTGTTAAGGTAGGTAGCGCTAACTCGAGGATGTAGAATTAAGGTCACGAGAAAAGAAAAGCCAATCCTATCTCACTTTGACTTGATTGCGAATGCGTTTCCATATTTCACTCGTGGATAATGTCGAAGCTTTGCTTCATTGGTCTGACGTGAGCTGTGTCCTTTCGTTGTAGACTAATAGTGTCGTTGACCTGTTCATCGTAGCAGAACATTAGGCTGCATGTTAAACTGTCCCCGGCTTTATTTTGCTTCTCCTCACATCGGACTCCAAAACTTGGTGAAATTACACGTGTGTACTTAACGATAACAGAACCGGGGGGACGTTTTAGGAGTTGTTTCTGTTTCTCTCAACTCGGTGGAGCCTTTTGCCATTAGCACATATTTTACAGACCATTAGCTCACCTCCATTTTGAAATTAAACCAAGCGTTAAGATCATAGAGAGATCTTTTGATGACTAACATTTCCCAAGAACGAAGGTCTCCAGATTTAAAACTTTAATTAGGGGGGAAGGAGCACACCCTCACAAGCCTTTGTGGCTCCACTTTATGGTGACCTTAAAGCAAATGCATAAATAATGACTACATTACTTCTGCTACCACTTCTGCTGCTACTACCATTACTGCTACCATTACTTCTAATACTATTACTACTATTACGATTGCCAATACTAATACCACTACTACCACTACTACTGCCACGTACTACTACTCCTACTCCTACTACTATGTATTAGTATTACTACTATGTACTATTACTGCCTACTACTATTACTATGTACTACTACCACTACTGCTAATACTACTACTACTATGTACTACTACTACTACTACTATGTACTAAAACTGCTACCACCACTACAACTACTACATTACTACTATATACTACTACTACTACCATTACTACTACTACTACTGCTACTACTATGATGTACTAATACTACTACTACTGTGTCCTACTACTACTACTACTATGTACTACTACTATTACTACTACCACAACCACTGCCACCATTACTACTACAACTCCTACTACTGCTACATACTACTACTACTACTACTATTACTACTACTATGTACTACTACCACCACCACCACTACTTACTACTATGTACTACTACCACCACCACCACTACTACTATTGCTGATAATAATAATAATAGTAATAATAATAATAATGATGATGATGATGAAAGGAAGCAAAAATCAACATGAGGAAGGAGAAACATATATTGTCCTCAAAAATTGTATGTAAAAATGGTAAAAGAGGGCATTATTTTTAATGTCTTGTAAAGATGCAATTTAAAAGACAATACCAACAAAGTAAATTTAAGTTTCTCAGGCAAAATGTTAAACAATCGAGGAGCTCAAATGACCAAAAAAAAGAAAGAAAAAAAACCCACTTGCGTGTCGACTTTAGATTGGTCTAAGCCAGGAGTCTTGTCTGAGATTGCTAGGCTGTGTTGTGGCTCATAGGGGGGTAAAATTCTTACATTTGAACCTCAGTTCAACTTCTTTTAGTGATCTTTGGAAGTGAATTTGGTTATAGCTTATTGGTAAAACATTTGCACATGATCAGCTTGTCTTCATGAGAATTGTCCCATATATGCCTTAGCTTGTCACAACCGATGTAGTACTCAGTTTATCCACTAGATGTAGCAGCCTTCCATCTATTATATCTAATTATTCTAGAAAAGCGTTACAACCCTAATGCACCCCTACAACCACTGGGCAGATTTTCCATCTCAAACAGGTGGTTCTCGCTAACATTTAAAATACGCTATGGAACACTTGAAATAATGGTGTGTCATATATATACATATATATTTTTTTGTTTGCACGTTATTTAGCTTTGAAACAAACAGGCTCTTAGATAACGTCTTTAATTTGTCATGAGTGCTGCTCTAATACATAAAAGATGAGGCTGTAATGGGTGGCCCTATTGTCTCGGTTTTAAGTGGCACATGTTGGCTGGATTGAGGCTTCTAGGAGATCAGCGTTGCTCAACACAAGAGCATTCAAGCTCCTTGTACGTAGATGCATCAGTATCCTCATCTATGCAGAACAGACAGAGCAATGATATCAGTTTGTGCTGCAGACAGAATGAATCCCGTCAAATACTTAAAGATGCATCTCTGCTCTGCTCCTCTGCTCCTCTTCGATATTTTTTTCTCTCTATTTAGTAGTGAATGCATGAAGTCCCTTGTGTAAATGTTATCAGACATCTTTAATTGTTTCTGCGGGACCAGCATTCCACCAGGGCGACACCACTTGTCATATGAATCCATTGAATCACACGTCGTTGGTCCTGAAACGCAGAACAAAGAACTGACTTGCTTGTTCAAAAAAAAAAAAAAACCCAACAAAAAGCAAAAAAACAAAGAAACGACAAAAAACAGGTTGTGATTTCTAACCGCTCCTTCCTGTTGTGGTTTGTTAAGCAGCAAGAGATGCTGATGTGTGTTTGAACATTTCACTATCAAACTGTACTCTGGAGGAAAGCTTGGATACACGCTCCATTGGACCAGCAAAAGTAACACACGTACGCACGCACGTACGCACGCACAGTCACATAAGCACGCGGTAGGTTTTTACCACCACGCACACGAGGCAGGGTAAAGTAGCGGCACTTTTGTTGTCTCGAGTGCTATAATTAGAGGCGGCGCTTTCATCTCACCTTCAAAGCTGTGAAACAGGTGTGTGTCACTTCACCAGACAATCCCTCCTCTGTCCTCCATCTTGGCTGTTGGAGAGTTTCAGAATCTGCCTAGCGCCTATCAAAGCACCCCCCCACCCCACCTCCTCCCGACGGCCTTTATCTCACTGATCTACACCTCTTTAATGTATACTTGAGCCGATGAGTCCGTCTGCATTACAGGCGGCAGGGAGTAGTCCCAAGTCACATATGATGTCATTAGGCAAACAGTTGCATCCATCATCACTTTTGCTGTGGGTCTTTTGAGATAGGAGTGAATCCTCAGTGACGGCGAGAAACCATGCTATGACAACCGTGTAGGTCAGTCTTGAGATAAGATCATTTGAGGGGCTGGTCAACCTCTTATCTAAGTTTGCACATGTATTATTCCACTTGCGTTCACAGACACACACACAGACACACGCACACACACACACGCACACGCACACACGCACATCCTTTATGCTCAGAAGAATTGCCCACCCCCAGCCACTTCTGTTCAGTTTTTGAAGATGTTAGCTTCTTTCAACTCTGTCATCTGGGGATGTGAAACCCTTTCTTACTCATGTCATCACGCTAGATGTCTCTCCTAGTCAGGTCACACAACAAAAAAGAAAAAAAAAGAAGAAGCAACATTATGACCCATTTAAACACAAAGACACACCTAGGGGCCTCACTTTGGCATCGAGACAGAAAAGATCCTCTAGGGTCCGAGTTGTTTTTGAAAGGTGAGGATCTAGGGCACCGACGGCACAAGGGGCAAGTCAGAAATGAAACACAGGGGACGGCTCTCTATCTTTGGTTTTCATCTGTAATAATACTCCATGACTTGCAGACTCTCTCTCTCTCTCTGTATCTCTCTCTCTCTCTCTGTCTCACCTCCTGTGCTGTTTAATGTTCCTAGAGAGTCACTGAAAATAGCCCCCCCCCCCCTCGTCAAGCAGCCAAATTCAATACGGTGTACCGTGAAATAATCATGTGTTCGACCCCGTGGTGTCAAAAACTCCGTATTTAAATCAAGGAGTAAATGTGTGTTTGCTCCAACCTTGCCGGTGACCTCCGAGGCCCTGACATGGTGTAATGGCACGAAGGCACCATGTGTTGGGTATATTTCCTATTCAGCAGGACATACAGCCCTATTACATCCCCCCTTTTTTTCAAAGGTGTTTGTGTGAATGTGAGCACAACAAAGAGCATTGCCTTTAAGAAAAGATGTCTTTTATTTTTGATCTGAAATGAATCTTCCAGAAGGGACATGCATACGTCAACTGAATTAACGTCTGACAGTGACATCCATATGTACATTGCCCTGTGGGAGGTTTATCCCCGTGCCGGATTCCTCTGCAGAGCAGTGCCATCTTGTAGCCTCCTCCACCATCCGCGTCTCCTCACAGATCAGCGGCATTCGCCCTGCCTCCTGAGATCTTATGAGTCATCAATCTCTCCCTTGACCCCTATTGTCTGAAGGAGACCTAGCCCTCTTGTCGCCCCATGAGGAACACACACACACACACTTAGGTGCATAACAAAGGTTAACACAAACACATAATGCTGACCAGATCCTATTTTCACATTGAATAATGCTGAAGGATGCAGGAGCGTATGCATATCAGCCGATGCGCGCGCGCGCGCACACACACACACACGCACACACACACAGCCTGGATTAGTACAAAGGCTCTTGGCATGCTTTGGTGCCGATAAGCAACAGAAGAGTGTCTCAAAGAGAGCGTTTAGGAGCAGTAAATAGGAAACGTTTTGGCTTGATCAGTGCTTTCTAAGTGGCTTAATCACACTTTGTTCACTTATTTTCAGAGATGGCATAGTGTGTGTGTGTGTGTGTGTGTGTGTGTGTGTGTGTGTGTGTGTGTGTGTGTGTGTGTGTGTGTGTGTGTGTGTGTGTGTGTGTGTGCCCCAGTTCTTTTGATTAGATGTGAAGACATCTCAAGACTATGTCTGACACAACTGCACTACTGCAACAGGGACTCTCTCCGCTCCATTTTACAACACCGTTATCCACTATTATGCTTTCTGTGAGAAGAAACAGAGAAAGTTGTGACGAACCACAACTTGGAAGCACCCCTCCCGATGAGCCAAGTTTGGCATTTCAATCAGAGGATGAGTTGTGTTGCCACGCATTAAGTCACCGCAGCGCCTGCCAAAGAGAGCGACACAAGGCTGGGGAGAGCCGTCCACCACCGAGTGGGTTCTGTTCCCGCCTAAGGTTTCCTCCTATTTTTTCTCCCTGTTAAAGGGTTTTTTTGTTTTTTTAGGGAGTTGTTCCTTATCCGATGCAAGGGCCAAAAGACAGGATGCTGTGTTGCTGTAAAGCCCCTTGATTTAATTTTGTAATTTGTCATTAATATATTTTATTTTCTTCCAACAAATTTGTAATTTGTGATATTGGGCTATACAAATAAAATTGTCTTGACCCGGCTGATCGCTGTGATAAAGTCTCATTGGTGACTCAAGTGTCAGTTGACTTAATGTCATTCGTTATCTAAGCAATTCCATGGGACCGACCTACTTGGGCTCCTACTTTGTTATAAAGCAAGCAACGGGTTAAGTAGGAATTCTGGATTTCAGCCAGAGACCAGCATTTAGGCCCTCATGCCGCAGGCATTCACCCTACTGAAGTGTCCTTGAGCAAGCCTGTGAATGCAGCTGACTGCGAGCTGCTGTAACTCTGTTCTGACCCTCGTGTGAAAGCGTGGGGGGGGGGGGTTCAAGAGTACACAGAAGTCTTGTATGGGAACTCATTAGATATTGTAACGTACATGGATAAGTAGACACGCTGGCCGCTGGCTCGCGGGTCTGACCCTTTAGCCGAGCGGTTAGCGATGTCGTCTCTTGCGGTGCGGGCGTTACGGGTTCGCTTCCCGGCCGCGGCAGTTCCTGTGGTTGCGTTGTCCCCCGAATTCGCCACAATATATTTGAGATACTTTATTAATCCCCGGGGGGGAATTGTGCTCTGCATTTGCCCCATGCTAGCTAGCTGTGTCGCTACGAGCAGTGTGCTGCCCTCGTGCAGCATCCGTGCAGCATCCGGGGACCAACTCCAGTTCGTCTTGCCATGCCTCGGTCAAGGGCAAAATATAAATGGGTGACACGGCGGCTAAGTGGTTAGCACTGTTGCCTCACAGCACGAGGCACTCGTTCGGGGGTGAGAATGTGTTTATGAGTGTGCGCTGATGATTTGGTGCCTTGTCTAGGAGTCATTATACATAAGCACAACACAATACGCAAGTTAACGAATGTTAAATTCTGGCCAGCTCAGCCATCAACAGACTTGATTTGACACATTACTTTTAATTATATTTTTTTCCCCATTTGCGTAACTGCTATGTGTTATTGTAGAGGAGTTTTTACCATCTCGGGCAAGTGGTGGCCTCCAGTTTTTCTGTTAGCGATTCAACTGCATTAAACGAAATAAAGAGACAGCCGTCTTCTCAGGAACAGGGCTAATTCCTCCCCCAACGACATAGGTCTGTGAAAGTGGGAGGAAAAGCCTCAGTATTAGGGGATTTCAGCATGATGTGAGACATATAGTGAGTGGGGGAATATTTTCCGACTCTTTCAGCTGCAACCAAAGAAAGATCACTTTCTATTTAGTGACTCAAATATTAAATTATGGATCCCACGGTTTTTCAGCTGTGTCATGCCTGTGTGCGTGTGTGTGTGCGTGTGTGTGGGTGTATACGAGTGCTACTGTGCATGTGCATGCAAACCTATGTGCATGCACACGTGTCAGCTCGCGCCCACGTGTGTCATTGCGTGTCCCTGTGGTCCCATCTGAACCCATAGTCCTCAAGAGGGTCAGGGGTTCCTGCTGTGTTTCTGTTTCACAAGGCTTTCCCTAAAATAGACCAGAATCATGTCTGCTGTCTGTTTCCCCCTCCATAGAATTCAGAAACTGCGCAAATACTCAAACACACCACCATCTAGCTGCAATAATGAATGTTTGAGCTGTTTCTATTCCTGGGCCGTCTGAGCGAAACTGTCTCCCTCCCCTACTTTGCCCTGGCCTGCCTCATGCTTTTCCTTTCCTCTGCTCGTTGTTCTGCATACATATGCATTGTAGCTGTCACTTTTAAACCTCGTTACACTAGCTTCCGCGTTTTTCATTTACATACACGTATATATTTCTCTTTGAAGTTTCCATGATCCCAAATCTGTACAGAAAGATTGCCCAAAAATGTAACTGAAGCCATTAAGACTTTTCCTGAAAAGCTGACTTTTTTGGAGGTTTCATCAAATGGAAAGGTTAATAATTTCCCACTGAGTCTACAATCCAAAAGTGGCTTGCGATGACGGCTTTAAAGGAGGAATAAACTTCCTCCCACTTGATTCTTGAAAAAAAAAGGGCAGTAGAGTGGCCCAGAGGTTAGCGCTGTGGCCTCCCAGCAAGGAGGTCCTGGGTTCGAACCCCAGGCTGTCCAAGGTCCTTTCTGTGTGGAGTTTGCATGGTCTCCCCGTGTCTGCATGGGTTTCCTCCGGGTGCTCCGGTTTCCTCCCACCATCAAAGAGACATGCATGTTAGGGTTAATACTCCTGCCTCTGCCCCTGAGCAAGGCCATGGAAAGAAGAACTGGAGTTGGCCCCCGGGCGCTGCAGCTGCCCACTGCTCCTATACAATAGGACGGGTTACATGCAGAGAACAAATTTGTTGTAAGAACACAATGACAAAATAAAGTGGCTTTCTTCTTCTCTTCTTCAGCTCTCTGCTGGGGATGTTTGTTCAGCTTGTCACTCTTCTGCTGTTACTTTGTGATGTTTTGCTGTCCTTTAGCTCTGATAAAATCCCATTTTCTGATGCAGACAGCAGAACTAAATGGCCTTCATATTCCCTCGGGAGTCTTTCAAGACTCACTGTGGTTATAGTTTGTGTCTCAGCCACCTTGCCCTCTTTGCTTGGTCTCTGTTGTCAGACATGTTGTGATCGGTGTTTCACAGTGTACATGAAAGGTACGTCATTCATAACACAAACTGACATAAAATTTGAAATGTAAAATGGAAGAGAAAAAAGCACTCATGAGAAAAAGTCTACCATCCCTGCAAGCATATAATTTTTTTTTTACAAAGTATGCTGAGCCTAATGTTTGACCTACTTTCTATAGCTTATGTAAACACAGAGGAGAGGTCAGAAGCCTGTGCTTGAATGAGAGCATTAGACAGTGCCACATCTCTGCTTTTTTTTTTTGCTGTTTCGTCTGTCTCTCTTTTTGATTCACTGCCTTTCTCTACTCACGCTGCAGTAAACATGATTCATGCAACAACGTGCCCACACTGCTGTAGTGAGAGTGGAGTCTCAGCTTTATTTTTCTGTCCTTCCCCTCCCTTCTCCCCAAATGCGGAGTGCTTAAAGCAGCCCATTTATATTTTTCCTCAACTGTTTATTCATTATTTCAACATCTTTTCTGAGCTTATCGAAGCCTTAAACAATTTCAGAACTCAAAGTGGTATATCACAATACCGAATTGAATTTGCAGGAGGACAGAGCCATGTTTCTTTGCATATCTTGACAGCACAAGGTCACCTGGTGGCCAAGGCCCAGGTGGATGAGAGGACAGTCTGGCAGCCTGTTTATCTGCCAGTCTGTCTGTCTATCAGCCTGTCAGCTCCAGCTGCTGATGTAATGAGCTGAAATAGATAAAGCCACATCTGTCTTCCCCCTCAGACTAGCTGATTAGCATTAGCATCCACACAATTCAGCCCGTGGGGCATCCTCCCAGCGTCAGTATCAACATTAGCATCATTAGCATGATCACCACTCACAGCCGTCTCTGCCAGACATCCCTTCTCTCCAACTGTCCTGTGGAGCAGGGCTGGAGCAGACATGACCACTTTTGAATAGGACCTATCATCATCTCATATCATTTGCACACATCTTGTTATTCGTTTCATAATATGCTCTCCATTCGTTTGATGTGGCTTATTCCACAGAACTATTTCAGAGGGCGCTTTCTTTTTGGAAACAGTTTTCATATAGGCCTGGGATGAAGCCAATATCAGCAATTACCTGACCAACACATCAAATCTGTCTTTAAATCTGTGATTAAGCAGCATTAAAGGCGGACATAGGTCAACTCATATTCATTCTCAACTCCTCTCCGATAGAGTTCCCTACATGTAGTACCCTACGCTCCATATCAGGGTCTTATTCCTAATGCATACTCACTTTTGGTTTACTAGTTCAGAATTACTACTGCTACTATTTTCGGCTGCTCC
The DNA here is from genome assembly GCF_029633865.1 of Lampris incognitus. Classification (NCBI taxonomy): domain Eukaryota; kingdom Metazoa; phylum Chordata; class Actinopteri; order Lampriformes; family Lampridae; genus Lampris; species Lampris incognitus. Next base: position 18,733,187 of record NC_079211.1, read on the forward strand.
CGTTAAGGGTCGCCATAGCAGATCATCTGTTTCCATCTCTTACTAGTTCAGAATGTGACCATGAAAAATGATCCAGTTTTGGAAAACTCTGTGCTTGATGTTTTGTTTTATCTTATATCATCAGTGTTTGGGAGTAACTGGTTACACGTGACAGTGTTACGTAATTAAATTAAAAAAAATTGTAATCTGTTACACTTACTGAGAAAATATGTAATTAAGTTAGTTACAAATCAAAATGTTGGTGTTTACAAAGAGGTTGAATCCAAATATACTCTTTTCAAGTAAAAATCTCTTTTGTTTTTGAGGTTGTGGTTTAAAATCAAAACATTCCAGCCTTAATTCAAGTTAAATTGAATAACTGTTAATAAAAGTTTGACAGTAGTCTGTTGAGTACTGTTTTGAGGTTTACACTGCCTGGAAATTTATGTTTTCGGGATTTTTCAGTTTTACTGCCCAGTTTAAAACGTTTGTTAAAAAAGTAATCAAATGGTAATCGAATGTAATGTGTTACATTACTTTGATGAAGTAATTAAAATTGTTCAGGAATCAGGAACACTTTATTTGTCATTTCATTTCATTTCATTACATGAAATTAAATTAAATATCATTTCCACAGCAGTGCAACACAAAGACAAAAACACATATAAAAAAAGTGCAAGAACACATATATTCAAACTAACACAGAAATCCAAGCTAACGCATATATCCAAACTATCAAAAAAATAAAAAAATTTAAAAAAAATCACTACCCAGGAGAACAAACGCCACTGTTGGAACTGCCGGTCTGCCAGTTAGCTTAGCCTACCCCGCTTCCATGTCCTGTCAGACCGCCCTCGGTGTTACCTCTTCGGGCGCAGCTCTGGGCAAGGCCGTGGTCCCTGGGCCCACAGGATGCAGCAGACCAAGCTCCCCCAGCGCCAGCTCTCTCAGCCATCAAACGAAGACACAAACTTAAAAGCAGACGTCGACAAAGACACTGTATGGACGGTACTGGGCGAGGCCACTGTAACTGTGAATTTGCGCCGCCATCTTCTCACATCGGAGGTAGAAGTTCCATTAGTTATCAACAGGGTGACTAAGGATCTTTAACCTATTAACATTTTACGAGTAACCTTCCAGTCCGCGGTGGTGTAGCGGTCTAAGCATCGGCTCTGTGTTGATGCAGTTGCCCACTGAGGACCGGGGTTCGCGCCTCGGTCTCGTCAGATCCGACTATGGCCGGACTCGATGAAGCAGCAATAATTGGCGACGCTGCCTTCGAGAGGGGGGCGGAGTCGGCTTGTGTTCGACACATGAATGCGTCCCTGTGTGTGTCGGAAAACGCAGTGGTTCGGCGTGGATTCAAGTTGTCACGGAAGTGACGAGGCGTCTCCTTCGAGACTGCCGGCCGGAGAGATGCGGTTGGCGAACGCATGCAGTATGAGGGTGAGTGTTTTGAACTAAAATAGGGATCGAATGGCCATTAAATTGGGAGAAAAAGGGAAAAAATCAGAAAAACATTTAAAACCAAAAGTAACCTTCCCAACTATGCGTATCACTGTGTCAGCAAGCACTTTGTAAAGAAGATCCTGGAGGACGTACAGCATATGTCGAGGTTACATGTGACAATGGATAACCTAATGGAGACTGCGCAAGAAACAAACAAGACGTATAAAAGAGGAGATGACATGCAGAACACAAGATGCAGCGCAGGAGAGATGTAAACAGGCTGGTTAGAAAAGTGGATTAATTAGGAAGTTTGCTTGAAAAGGGGCTCTTTTGCTGCTCCCTCTGCAAGCCGCGGGGGTCTGTCCCCTCCTCATTCAAGCCCGTTTACTCTTCACACACCCCCCCCATATACCTTGCGCAATATTTAACATATAGGGAAGAGCGCTGAAAAACAGGGGAGTCCCCTCCAACCTGCCCCTGATGTTTTACAGCTTAATTCTCCCTGTCCTTGCGTGTTCCCAATGGTGGGCTCAGAGGGCTTGTCCCCTCGACTGTGGCTAGTCAGAGTGACTCATGGCAGCAGGGCAGCGCCGGCAGCCTGCAAGAATCACAGCACGACCAGTAAACAAGGGCAAGGAAGAGGGAGGAGGAAAGTGGAGGGGTTTCATAAGAAAGATAGAAGGATTGTGAGTGAGTAGGGAAGAAAAGGGACTTCTAAATGCAAAGGATGGTTTGCATTTTAGCACCCCTGCTGTGGTGGTTTACACGCTGTATTTATATTTGCTGCAACTGATATACATGCCCATTGCTTAGATCATATTGGTTGTTTCACTTCTTAAATCATTTCCCAGCTCGTGATGCAGGTAGCAGTTTACTGCCCTGAGTTAACATTGTTCTCCAGCAAACTTATGTTATGTATATTTAAGGCATATTTTTTGTTCAACCGGTGTATCTAGCCTCAGAGTGTGAATTATACAAAGACAATCGGGGATCTAAATTTTCTCCTGGGTGTATAGGGAACTTGGTACAGCGCAAGTGCGTGCTTCAGTGAACTAAAGTCTTATAGTCCTTACAATATCTTGCTTGTTTAGCGTACGTAATGTTTGCAGTCTGAGGATGATGATAATTCAAATCCTTTACACCAGCTCACGGAGCACGTACCACAGAACAACTTTTGTACTCAGGGGTCACCAACAAAGTATTCTAGAGCAAAACTGCCAGCAAATCAGACCCCCCCACACACACACACAACAGCAGACCATCATTTACACTCAAACACAGACCCACACAGTGCTGTACCAGAACCGAACACACTATCAACATGCCAAAGAGTTCAGCAGATGTATTACTACCATATAGGATCTAGGCCTGTGCCTGACTAACATTAAAGGCATAGACCTAAATGTAAATGTGTATGCTGTGTTCTTACTGTGAAAATAGCCTGACAGATAAAATATAACCTTCCACATCATCTCGTTCAACATCATCATCATTACTCTTTGCTATCAGTGGCCAACATGTTATCAAAAGTCCTTATGTAATTCCTTGTTGGCAGCTATAATAATACAGTTGTGGGCGCCTTTCAGAGCACTCAAGGACACCTTACAGAACACAGTAAAAAACAAGCAGCACTGTATCAGACAGCACAAAATCAAAACAAAGCAGGGTAGACATAAAAGTTAATACAACATATAAGTATGAAATCATCATCAGCACAAAACTCAATGAAGCGTGGATCAGACTGAATATGCCAGTTTGAAAAGGAACGTTTTGAGATGGGCTCTGAAGGGTGAAAGAGAGTCAATGTTGCGAATTTCTTGTGGAAGAGAGTTCCATAGGCAGGAGGCAGAATGACTGAAGACTCTAGTCCCCATGGTAGTCAAACGGGCCGATGGTGTAGTGAGTTGGAGAGCAGAAGAGGATCAGAGAGTGCGGGAGGGTGTGTGGATATGAAGGAGTTCGGAAAGATTTGAAGGAGCTAGGTTATTAAGGGCCTTAAAGGTGAGGAGCAGGATTTTGAAGTCATTACGGTATTTAACAGGGAGCCAATGGAGTTGCTGAAGAACAGGAGTGATATGATCTATGGAAGGAGTTCTGGTGATGATACGGGCAGCCAAATTCTGGACCAAGTGAAGTTTATGAAGACTACTAGTTCAATTTTCCTTAAACAGGATCCTGAGTTCCCAGTGGTTGGTGTTGAGTTGGCTGAATGTAAATGATAAACCTTAGAATAATAAAACGTTCAGGACAACAATAATACAGAAATAACATTTATTCTCTGGTAGGCTATTGTTGTTCTTATATCTTTCCTTCTCTTGATATGTATTAGAACAGTATTTACTTATCAAACAACCAAATCCCTCTTATCTTATCACACCAACATACTATCAACATACTAATTCGCTATGCCTATTGGTCTAATTGAGTGTATTAAGACAGACAGTCACAACACTGGCGACGAGGATAATGACTGTGCTCGTTTAGTTAGATTGATATTCAAGTTTAGGTAGGTAGGATGTAGAAAACCGGCATTCAGAATTTTGCCTGCTTCGCCGAGACAGCCACGTTGGGTCTAAGATGGACGAGGTGGCTAATGTCTTTCGAGCTATATGCTGACGGCAAGGGACTCATTATTGAGGACTACTCTACAGATGCTACGAGACAGCGGAGAAGAGCTCTACTGTTACACTTAGCCGGACCAGACGTACAAGACATATTCTCTACTTTACCGAACACAGGTCAGCCAGCAGACTATGCGACGGCAGGTCGCGCTTTAAATCGTACCCCAAATCAACGCAGCATATGCCATGCAGGCATTTCACAAGCTGTCCCAAAAGTGAGATGAGACTGTACAAACAGTTTCCACTCGTTCATGTAGCGAATTTGGGTCCCAAAAGGTCTACTGAGGATGCCATTGCCACTGCCCTGCACTTTGCTCTGACCCACCATGAACTTAACAACACATACATCCGGATGCTGTTTATAGATTATAGCTCTGCCTTCAACACTATCATCCCTGCCAAACTAATCACTAAACTCCTCTCCCTTGGCGTCAACCCCTCCCTCTGTAACTGGACCCTGGACTTCCTGACCAACAGACCTCAGTCTGATAGGTTAGGTGACCACATCTCCTCCACCCTGACCCTCAGCACAGGTGCCCCTCAAGGCTGAGTTCTGAGCCCCCTCCCTTTCTCCCTCTTTACCCACGACTACCTGCCAACTCACCCTTCAAATGTTATAGTTAAGTTTGCAGATGACACCACAGTCATTGGCCGTATCACTAACAATGACGAGACAGCCTTCAGGGACGAGATTCAGCACCTCACATCATGGTGTACTACCAACAATCTTGTCCTCAATGTGCAGAAGACGAAGGAGCTGATTGTGGACTTCAGGAGGTCTAGAAGCTGCAGCCACTCCCCCATACACATCAATGGGGTGGAAGTGGAGCATGTTTCCAGCTTTAAATTCCTTGGAGTCCACATCAGTGATTAACTTTCACAGACATTAAACACCCAGGCCCTTGTGAAAAAAAGCCCAACAATGCCTGCATTTCCTGAAGAGGCTGAGGAGCACCCGTCTATCCCTCAAAATTCTCACCAACTTCTACCACTGAACCATAGACAGCATCCTGACCAGCTGTATCTCAGTGTGGTATGGCAACTGCACCTCAGAAGACCAGAAAGCTCTGCAGTGGGTCATCAAGGCGGCCCAGCATATCACCAGTACCCAGCTCCCAGCCATAAAAGACATTTATCACAAACGCTGCCTTCGAAGGGGTCTGAGCATCAGCAGAGATCCCACCCACCCCAACCATGGACTGTTCTCCCGCCTACGCTCTGGGAGGCACTACAGGAGCCTCAGAGCCCGCACTACCAGGCTTAAAAACAGCTTCTTTCCACAAGCTGTTGCCCACCTGAACCTGTCCACCCACTGAATGTCTGTAGATATTTTTAAATATTTTGTACTCTTGCTCTTTTTTAACTTATTTTTAGCTTTTGGTCTTCATGTGTGTATATCTTATACTGTGTTTGCTGTGTTTGTCTGTGTCTGTTTTGCACTGTTTGGTGAAGCCACAGCCCTCATTTCATTTTTAACATGTGCCTGCACATTTTTTTAATGACAATAAACTGAATTGAATTGAATTGAATTGAATATGTGGACAGCGGTGCGACGAGTTGGTCCTCGCCTCAATGCAGAAGCAGAATAATTCTGTCCTAGGACGGATACACACAGAGATGAGCTTGAGAGAGCTTTTAAACCTGAGGAGAATCCAGAAGAAGAGCGAATGGAGGAGAGACGCTGCGTGGATGAAGAGACTGATGATCCTGCTGTTGAATCTGAGGATGATCAGAGTGATGCTGAAACACTGAGGGGAAGGCCAAAGAGAACCAGACAGCCCCGGCATCTCTACACCTATGACCAGCTAAACCAGCTGACCTCTAAGGTGTTGAAGACCTGCCCTGTCAGTGAGAAAAAAGCCCTCACAATCCAGCCATGATCCTTCTACCAAACCATCATTCATGTATCCTTTACATAGCAATAAGTAGATATTAAAAGAACATGAGACATTGTCATAAGTTAGTTTAACTTTAAAATTAGATTTAATACAAGTTACTGTTCATGGTGATGTTATAGAATTGAAAGCACATACACTTAATGTAGAAACAGAATATGGACATTTATTTAAGAATAAGTACAGAAATGGATTATTATCTTAGTGTAGTACCAAAAATGTGCAGTGACTTTTATTTTGAAACAGCGATGCACAGTGTGACGGAGCAGTGGAGTGTTACAATAGCACACTGAAAGAAGAGCTCTCCAAATACCTGCTGGAAGTTGGGCAAGAATGGGACAACTATCTTCCCCAAATTGCACTGGCTAATAACACAACCACACATACAAGCACAGGGTTCACACCTTTCTTTTTAGCTCATGGATGTGAAGCTCATATACCTCTGGATAGTTTGCTTACACAGTACAGGAAGTCTCTCACACTTCAACCACTGGAGGAACTCCAGCTGCATATGCTAACCGTCTACGCAAGTGCCTTGCCAGTGCTTATAAGTCAGCTTCTGCATTTAGGGGCAAAGAGGAGCGACAACGTCATTACTATGATCGTCACCTGAAATTGATTCCATACAAAACAGGAAATCTGATTTTACTGGATGATCCAGCCCACCAATGCAAAATCAAATCAAATCAATTTTATTTGTATAGCCCAATATCACAAATTACAAATTTGTCTCAGTGGGCTTAACAGCAACACAACATCCTGTCCATAGACCCTCTCATCGGATAAGGAACAACTCCCTAAAAAAAAAAAAAAACCCTTTAACAGGGAGAAAAAATAGGAAGAAACCCCAGGGACAGCAACAGAGGAAGGATCTCTCTCCCAAGACAGACAGCGTGCAATGGATGTTATGTTCACGCAATTTACATAATACAACATTGAAAGAGGATAACAGAATTATAATGGACATAAAATTTACGAAGAACATGATGCACAGGATGCCAAGCAGTGTCCACATGCCAATGGAACAGTCCAGGACCCAAGCCACGCGACCAGCATCATCATGGAAAAAAAGAAAAACTTATGTGAGGAGAGGAAGGGCAGGCAGCATCCAAATGGTGAACACCATCACCATGGAGACCTGGAAGGAGAACCGACTGCACATGCATGCAAGAGAGACTCACATGACACCATTCAAACACAGAAAAAGAGAAAGGAGAAGACATCATTCAGAGAGAGAGAAAATACATGTTAGAGAAGAGAACAGTTTGCAATAGTCATTAGCCATAATCAATTAAGTCATCAATTAGTCATAATCTATACTCTGTAATATATACTCGATAATCTCGTCGGCAGAACAGTGGTTGGTAAATTCATTGAGACAGAAAACCAACCCGCCATCCAGTACAGGTTGTGAAGCACTCAACTTAAAGGCAACTAATTGTAAGCTAAGGCAAAAAGATGAGTTTTAAGTTTGGATTTAAAGGACTCAACAGACCCTGATTGTCTGATGGCAGCAGGCAGGTTATTCCACAACAATGGAGCCCGATAGGAAAAGGCCCTGCCACCAGTTGACTTCTTTTTAACTTTGGGTACACACAGGAGCCCTGTATTTTGAGAACGAAGAAGTTGAGATGGCATGTAAGGATTAAGGAGATCAGACAAGTAGGATGGGGCAAGCCCATTTAGGATTTTATAAGTCAGCAGAAGCACATTGTATTCTGATCTAACATGGATAGGAAGCCAATGAAGGGAGGCAAGAATTGGTGTAATATGGTCAAATTTCCTAGTTTTAGTTAGGATTCTAGCAGCAGCATTCTGAACCATCTGAAGACTTTTAGTACTAGAATGTGGCAGACCTGAGAACAGAACATTACAGTAATCAAGTCTGGATGAAACAAATGCATGTATTAGAATCTCTGCGTCAGCCATGGAGAGAAAAGACCGAATTTTAGCTATGTTACATAAGTGAAAAAAGGCAGTCTTGGTGATTTCTTTAATGTGCTTATCAAAGTAAAGGCTGGGATCAAACGTAACACCAAGATGTTTGGCTGCCACACTTTGTGAAACCACAGAGTTGTCGATTGTTATCGTTACTTGATCAAATTGGTGTCTGTGTCTAGCAGGGCCAATGACTAGCATCTCGGTTTTATCTGAATTTAAAAGCAGAAAGTTAAGTGACATCCAGTTTTTCACAGTAGCCAAGCAGGCCTCCAAGTTAGTGATTTGAATATGATCATCAGCCCTTATAGGCACATACAACTGAGTATCATCAGCATAGCAATGGCAATTTATTCCATAACTGCGTATAATTTGGCCAAGAGGTGTAATGTAAAGAGTGTGCCTCAGAGTCCTGAGGCACACCATATTTAACGTCAGAAAATTTTGATATAATATTATTATAGCAGACACAATGTGTTCTTCCAGATAAGTAGGACTTAAGCCAAGAGAGATCTAAGTCAGAGACACCAAAAATAAAATTTAATCTATCTAAAAGTATACAGTGATCAATGGTGTCAAAGGCTGCACTGAGGTCCAGTAGTAGAAGCACAGAAGTGGAATCAGAGTCGATAGCCAGTAAAAGATCATTTACCACTCTGGTCAGAGCAGTTTCAGTGGAGTGACAGGGCCTGAAAGCCGACTGAAAAGGTTCATATAGATGGTTTTCTTTTATATGGGTCAAAAGTTGTTGATACACAACTCTCTCTTGTACTTTAGAGAAGAATGGAAGATTAGAGAATGGCCGATAGTTATTAAGAGACCCTGGATCAAGATGCTGTTTTTTAAGTAGTGTTTTAACCACAGCTGTCTTAAAACTGCTGGGAACAATGCCAGTAGTAAGAGATAAATTAATGATGTCTAGCATTGTAGGTCCAAGAAAAGGCCAGAGGTCTTTAAAAAGTTTTGCTGGTAAGGGATCAAGCAAGCAGTTGGTTTAGAAGCTGACACGAACTTAGTCAAAGTATCAAGAGAGATAGTCTCAAAAGCTGTAATAACTGGAACCATCAGTGACTCATTGTGTAGATATGAATTTAGTATGACAGGATCTGCAGGAGTAGATGGAGTTGAAGAACTATTTTGTTTAAGATCTCATCAACCTTATTGCAGAAAAAATCTAGAAATTCATGGACTGTGAATGGTGAGCAGCTAATAGACGACTGCTTTTTAGTGAGTTTAGATATAGTGTCAAAGAGAAATCTGGGGTTATGTTTATTAATATTTATTAAGTGAGAGAGATACAATGTTTTTGCATTAGATAAAGCACGCTTGTATTTCAATAAACACTCGTGCCACGATAGGTAAAAAGCTTCCAATTTTGATTTTCACCATTTACGTTCCAGTCTCCTGCAGGTCCGCAATGCAACAAATTGGCCCCACGCTGGATTGGCCGATACCAAGTTATTCAGCCCCTGGCACCCTCTGATAAGTCACTCCTTGTCACCTTTTTGCTGCATGATCTCTCGCGCCCTAACGCCAAACACAATGTCATCCATTACAACCGCACCAAACCATTCATCAGTGATCCTCAGCCCCTACAACGAATTACACCCTCTCACACCCTCCCACCACCTCTGACCACCCTACCTTTATGAATTGCAACTTATGACTTTATGAATTGTACATGAATTATGTATATAAACATAGCTATTTATCTGTACCATCCTCCGTTTTTAGTGAACTATGAAATGACGCCACGCGAGCCAGCTTGCCAGCAACGAAAGCTACAGCCAGACAACATGTCTATTTTAACAGTCTGAAACATCAAAATGAAGGGATAATAACGTTTACCAAGAACAATCAGATGCATATCCAAATCAACAACAAGATACATACCAACAATGCAACGTGTAGGTACAAGATGTATGATGATCGACGATGTCTAACAGGACCACGTTATGACTGAACACTTTCTCAACTTTCTACTGAATGAACTGCGCTCCGTCGTAGAGGATCATGGGAACGTTTTCCTATTGTACACAGTTCCCACTTTCTGCCACCGACAACGAAAATCTCAAAAGCAAACAATGAAGCATACTCCAGTGGTCACATAATGAACAGAATGGCACATAATGCAATAAAATATAAATAAATACTGTCTTATAACAGCACACTCCCCGCCTGACGTGATTGAATGCCACTCAACAACATAGTCTATGCCTAAACTACATTGGGGGAAGGAGGAGCACTATCTCCGAGATAGGCTTAAGAAGAAGTTTATTTCCCCCTGGACGTTTGACCTTTACTTCCACCTTTCGGATCCTCCCATCTTTACTGGGAAAGACCTGAGTCACCAGTCTGAAAGGCCATTCGTTTCTTGGTGCTTGGCTGTCCTTGAGGAGGACAACAGATCCTGACTTAATGTCAGGCTGGATTGTCTGCCATTTCTGACGTGCTCGTAGAGTGGGGAGGAATTGTTTCCTCCATCTGTCCCAGAACGTGTTGGACAGGTGTTGGACTTGTCGCCATTGTTGCTTAAAAAGATCAGAAGCCCCATACTCGCCAGCAGGGGCAGAAAGAATGTCCACTTTCTGTGTAAGAAGAGCAGCTGGGGTAAGTATGAACTGGTCGTTGGGGTCGGTAGACACAGGGACGAGTGGCCTAGCATTGATAATGTCTGCCACTTCTGACATGAAGGTCATGAGCACTTCATGCGTGAGTTTGTTGTTCTTCAGCTGCAGGAACATAGAATCCAGGATTCTCCGTGCAAGACCTATCATCTGCTCCCATGAGCCACCGAAGTGAGACGCGTGCGGAGGGTTGAAGGTCCAGCTGCAGCCAAGTTCTGTCAGGTAAGTCTCCACAGCTGTCTCGTCGATGTTTGAAGGCATTTTTAGTTTGTTGCAGGCACCAATGAAATTGGTCCCATGGTCCGAGCGAATGTGTTTCACTGGACCTCGGACTGCGAGGAAGCGTCTTAGCGCATTGATAAAACTGGATGTGTCAAGGGACTCGATTACTTCTATATGGACGGCCCTCACGCCCATACAGGTAAATATCACAGCCCACCGTTTGTTTTCAGTCGAGCGGCCTCTAGTTTGCCTTGAGGAGACAGTCCGTGGGCCGAACACATCGAGCCCAACGTTGGTGAATGGGGGATCGGTCGAGAGACGATCATGTGGAAGGTCAGCCATTTTTTGAACAGGGAGGGGCGCTCGAAGCCTTCTGCAGATGACACATTGGTGAATGAGGCTGCTCACTTTCCTTTTACCACCAACTACCCAGAAGCCAGCTGTGCGTACAGCACCTTCTGTGTAGAGACGTCCTTGGTGGTGAGTCTGTTCATGGTGATGTCTTATTACCAGGGCTGCGATGTGATGATTTTGATCTTCTTCTCTCATGAGGACTGAGTAAAACATCTGTTCGATGTCAGCTGAGAAGGTGACTGCCTCCTTTCTGTAGCACATGAGTACGCCCAGAAGTGTGTTGTTCATGTCGGGGCCGGTTAACAACACGTCGTTGAGTGACACGCCATCATAGGGTGCACTGGAGTCAAAGACGACTCTGATCTTATTTGGCTTCTTTGGATTATACACACCAAACATCGGTAAGTACCACCTCTCTTTTTCCTCGCTGAGAGGAGGAGCAAGTTCAGCATGACCATTTTGAAGTATCTAATTCATGAAGACAAGAAAATGTTCTTTCATTTCAGGTTTCTTCTCAAGGTTGCGCTTGGGGTACATGAGATGGCTCAGAGCCTGAGATCTGTTGTTGGGGAGCCGCTTATGTGGGCTCTGGAAAGGTAAGGGAGCTATCCAACTGTTGTTTTCATCTTTTCTCAGATTTTCATTCATTATTTTCAGGAAAGACGCATCTTGGATTGATGGAGCAGCCTGGTTGTTGTCCTTGGTTTGTCTGAAGACGGTGCATCCTACGTGGTCAGTTTCACAGGTAAGTTTTCCTTTAGGGCATGCTGTAGGACAATCATGAGTCAGAGTGTCACTGCATCTCTCTCTGACTTTGAACACATTGGGACAGGGCTGGAATAAGGTAGAGCGCTCTCTGTCTCCGATGTAGGTGTGGAACGCCCTCACTGTGAGTGGCGTGTGGACAGTGCCCAGACACATGTTGCCGATAACAACCCACCCAAGATCGAGTTTCTGGGCGTAGGGTAGATCATATGGGCCATTGACTTGCTTGCGGACTTTACAAACTCTGATACTGTCCCGTCCGAGCAGAAGAAGGATTGGGGCGTCCGGGTCAAGCTCTGGGATAAGGTGTGAGATGGACTTTAAGTGAGGATGGTGAAGGGTGACGTTTGGTGTTGGGATCTCATCCCTATTGTTTGGGATCTCGTTGCATTCGATGAGGCTGGGCAATGGAATGCTGATTTTTCCATCGAGAAATTCCACCTTGTATCCGCTGGCTCTCCTTCCGATTGTCTCCTTCACTCCAGCGCATGTTCTCAAGGAGTAAGGAGCGCTTGGACTTTTGTCATTGAATATATCAAAGAGCTGTGACCGGGCCAATGATCTATTGCTTTGCTCATCTAGTATTACGTATGCTTTCACTGCTTTGTCTCTGTGCCCGGCCGGATAGACTTTTGCAAGACATATTTTGGAGCAAGAGCGCTCTGCTTGTTCTCTGCCACAGACTTGTGTGCATTCGGAGGTGACGTTGGGTGCTGACTCGACCTGTGTACAGTCAGCGGAGACGTTGGGTGTGGATGTGACATCCTCCCCGCCGTGCTCTGAACCAGGGTTCTTTTCTTTGGTAGAGCGGGTGGGGCCATTGTGGAGTTCTGTGTGATGATAGTCACTTTTGCACTCGTTGCATGGAGCTTTAAATTTACAGTTCTTTGCGATGTGCGTAGTGCTGGCGCAACATCTGAAGCACACTCTGTTTTCTTTCAAGAATGCTTTGCGTTCTTCGATGGGCTTCTCTCTAAAGGCGCGGCATTTCCAGAGAGGGTGTGGTTTTTTGTGTATAAGACATAGTTTGTCACCGCCGTCTGCTTTTGAGGGTCTTTCACTATCAGAGCTGGTTTGAGGGGATACCTCCGTTTTGTTTGCAGACACTTCTCGACGTTTGTTTGGATTCCAGGCTGCTTTCTCTGGTTTCTGTGTCGTGTCTGCAGTGAACTTGAAGCTGGGATCGTTTTTGACACTATCCTGCTGGTGAACAAAGGTCACAAAGTGACTGAATGGTGGAAAGCACCCACCATGTGTACGCTTGTAATAGGCACCGTCGGAGGCCCATTTTTCCTGCAGGCTAAATGGAAGCTTCTGTACTATAGGATTGACACCCTTTGCTGTGTCAAGAAAAGAGAGTCCATGAAGGTCTCCTTCGTCCTTCACTGACTGGAGTTCCATAAGCATATCACTTAATTTTGTTAACTCTGGATAGTCTCTGTTTGTTATCTTTGGAAAACTATCAAGATGTTTAAACAGAGCCTCTTCAAGGGCATCTGCTGAGCCATAATGTTGCTCAAGTCTACCCCATGCCATGGCCAAGCCTGCTTCTGGTTTGTTAATATGTATAGCTCTGATCTGTTCTACATGTTCGGCTGACTCTTTACCTAGCCATTTGAAAAGCAGATCCATTTCTTCGCTTGGTGACAAATCTAAACCTACAGTGGCATTTTCAAAAGAGCGCTTCCAAGCTCTGTAGTTTTGTGGCTTGTCATTGAATTGAACTAGGCCTGCTACGACTAGCTCACGACGAGTCACGTATCTCACAAAGTCTTTAATGTCTGACTCACTGTGGCTCAGATGTGGGGGTTAGACTTAGGATAAGGCACGTTGTCATGGAGACGTATGAGAGTATGTGGGGGAGGAGCTATGTGTCTGTAGCCATCCAGGTGTGACTTAGGTGTCTCCTGTTTGAGTGGAAAGTCAATAGCTGGTGTGCTTTGGGCTGGATAGAATGGGATTGACTCTGGGTTCAAATTGTAGAATGGATTATTGTGACTCCTATCTTTGTCCACTTTTGTTGTTTGGATGTCAATCATGATATCATCACCATCATCCAGACATTGAGATATTGTTTAGTGCGTTGTGCAGTCTCCATAGGAGTAGGATCTGAACCTAGTTTGCTGCGTTTGTCACTCTTTGCATCCAAGGCATTTTCTAATGCCTCCGCTTCTGCCTCGGCTGCGGCGATCTCCTTTTCGCAACTAAGTAAGTCCAATGATGCTTCTAGCTGTGCTTTTTCTAACTTTAATTCCTTTTCTTTTTCAGCGAATGCAAGGCGAGCCTTTGCTCCTTCCGCCTTGGCTCTGGCCTTGGCTACAGCAACACTGGATGAACTTGATGTTATTGAAGCCTCGGAGCGTGTCTTTAAGGAAGTCTCTTCCATGGCGTCGTTGGGTAGAGGTTACCTGATGAGAAGATCGTCCACTGGTTGCCTGTGACGGTGTATGTTGTGTCTGTTAACAGCTTGGACCTCGTGATCTTGCCCGATGCGAAGCTGTTGTTTCACTGTGCTGCCCCCAGATCACAGCTTGGCAGCCAGCTAAACTCAATTCCCTCTATCAAAGACTCTGAAGAAACTTCTTGATTCCACAGGTTTAATGATAGACAGGATCAGGTGAAACAACAATGCAACGTGTAGGTACAAGATGTATGATGATCGACGATGTCTAACAGGACCACGTTATGACTGAACACTTTCTCAATTTTCTACTGAATGAACTGCGCTCCGTCGTAGAGGATCATGGGAACGTTTTCCTATTGTACACAGTTCCCACTTTTTGCCACCAGACGGCGCAAATGGACCGACAACGAAAATCTCAAAAGCAAACAATGAAGCATACTCCAGTGGTCACATAATGAACAGAATGGCACATAATGCAATAAAATAAAATAAATACTGTCTTATAACAGCACACCCAGATTTAACCATTACATTAGCATATAAGTGGAGTTAAGACAATATTGTGGTACACGTTGTAATGAGATGAAGAGAAATGTGTACACTAGTGGTATAGACTTGCTGAAGACATGGCCTTGAAATATGTCGAAACATAATTTCGGGTGTAATGGTTTTTTCCTTGTCTCTTTGTGAAGATTGGGGGGAGGGCACCAATACTTCCATGGACTCTTCACCCTTCGATACTAATGGACTATGGACATTTGGCCTTGTATTACTGCCATATGAGTTCATGAAAAAGGAGAGAAACCTGAGAAGAGATAGTACAACTCAATTACCCTGTAATGTGTGACGTGTGTGAAGATACCTACATGTTTACTCACCTTCCACCAAGTGTTCTACTGTTGTTGACATTGTTAAAGAATTGTACTGTCAGGAGATAGAGAAGAAAATGTTGGCAACATTTTTTTTAGTGGGGGAGGGTGTTGCGACCCAGAAATATTCTAAGCACTTTGCATAGATAATATACTAAAAAGGAGAATTTATTTTTTATTTCATGTAATATTTGCTAGTAATATTTGATTTGCTAATGTCCCTTACGGCTTTCCGTAGCGCCACAACAAAGTCACGTGATGTACGTAACAACGTCAGTGGGAATCCGGTCGGTGAATAAACACCCAGCACGAGAGAAGTCGTCCTTGCTTTATTAATGTTATAAGTTAACATAGCCAGAGGGCACAGATCATTACATGGTGTCAGAGTAGCGGAGTTTAAATACCCAATATGGATTCGTACGGCGTTCCAGCTCCACGGATGGACTGGGAATCGGCGAACTTACCTGAAGCATGGAGACGATTTCGACAAACAACGGAGCTAATGTTCACGGGCCCCCTGCGCGGGAAGAATGAAGAGGAGAAATGCAGCTACCTCCTGCTCTGGATAGGGGAAAAAGGGCGCGATGTGCACAACACTTGGACACTCAGCGGAGAACAAGCCAAGAAGCTAGAAACGTACTACGATAAGTACACTGAGTACATCACCCCCAAAGCAAACCCGATTTATGCCAGATATAAATTTCATGAAAAGATGCAGGGAGAGAGTGAATCCTTCGAACGATTTGTAACTGAGCTAAAGCTCCTAGTCAAAGACTGTGGCTACCCAAATGCCGACGAGATGGTCAGGGACCGCATCGTGTTTGCCACCAACGCACCCAGAGTGAGAGAAAAGCTACTTAGCCAGGGAGCTGAGCTAACGCTAGAAAAGGCCATAGATGTAGCCCGCTCACACGAGCTAGCAAAGCAACAGCTAAAGTCTATGGGCCAGGGCAGCACACATGAAACGGTGCACGCAATAGGCAGAAAGACTTACAAACCGAACGCACCCAAAGCAGCTAACGCTAACTTCAGACAAAGGGAGGGTAACGTTAGCACCGCCGCTAGGGCGTGTAGCTATTGTGGAGGGCTACACGGCGCTAAAGCCACTTGCCCAGCTAAGGGTAAACAATGCATTAAATGCAAGAAGCTCAATCATTTTGCTAAAGTATGCAAGTCTAGCTCCCAGGGACAGACAAAGTACTACCGCGGCACAGTACATGCCGTCGGAGAGAACCCAGAAGAGTACACCACTGACAGAGAGCAGGAAGAACTGTACTTCGACAACATTACAGTGGAGAGCACCGCTGTGGGAGAACAGACAGAGCTGTACATAGACTGCATCTCAATAGAGAACAACGGCAAAAGCAACGAGCAGGCTTACGTAGAGGTTGGAATTGGCACACCTCCACAGAAGGTAAAGTTTAAACTAGACACTGGGGCACAGGCCAATACTATTCCCACCAACCTGTTCCAGGCGCTGTTCAAAAATGTGACACTGAAACCAGCAATACACAGACTCACTGAATATGGAGGAGGCGCGCTGAGCGTGAAAGGCACATGCAAACTCAAATGTAAGTACAGAGACAATGCAATGATGCTGGACTTTTACGTCATTGACACAAACGCCCCACCAGTCATGGCAATGAAAACATGCCGTGACCTAAACTTGGTAAAAATAGTGATGGCTGTGAGCGAGGAAAACAATGTCACATCACAGAGCATAATGGATGAGTATGCAGATGTTTTCCAGGGAATAGGAGAGTTCCCAGGCGAGTGCACCTTCCGCGTCACACCAGATGCAACGCCGGTCGTCTGCCCGCCACGCAGAATCCCCATCGCCCTACGCAGCAAACTGAGGGACGAGCTTGACAGCATGGAGAAAGGCGGCATAATCTGTAAGGTAACAGAACCCACAGAATGGGTGAACGCACTCGTCATTGTTGAGAAGCCAAAGACAGGCAAACTTAGAGTGTGTTTAGACCCCAGAGCTCTTAACAAAGTGATACAACGACCTCACTACCCCCTCCCCACGCTGGAGGACGCCACCACAAAGCTTGCTGGAGCTGAGTACTTTAGCGTGTTAGACGCGCGGTCAGGCTATTGGGCCATCAAACTGAGCACTGAATCCTCAATGTTGACGACATTTAACACAGTGTTTGGCAGGTATCGTTTCCTCAGACTGCCATTCGGAATCGTGTCCGCTCAAGACGAGTTCCAGAGACGCGTGGATGAAACATATGAAGGATTGGACGGTGTGACGGCCATAGTGGACGATATACTAGTGTTCGGCAAGACTAAAGAGGAACATGACCAGCGTCTCAGAGCGATGCTGAAGCGCACAAGGGAGCGAGGGGTGAGGCTCAACCCCGACAAGTGTCACATATGCGTGTCCGAGGTAAGCTACTTCGGCCACACGCTCTCACACGAAGGCATCAAACCAGACCCACACAAGGTGAAGGCGGTCAAGGACATGCAACCCCCACAGAACAAAGCAGAGCTGGAGACAGTCCTCGGCATGATCAACTACCTCGCCAGATTTGCTCCACACCTCTCACAGATAAACTCACCCCTCAGACAGCTTCTGAAACAGGACAGTGAGTTTGTGTGGGATGCAGTCCACGACAAGGCGTTCCAAGAGATGAAGAATCTCATTACACAGCACCCAGGTCCAGTACTCTCATATTCCGACCCGCAGAAAGAGCTGCGACTCCAAGTGGATGCATCCAAAAGTGGCCTTGGGGCTGTCATGCTCCAAGATGGCAAACCAATTGCCTATGCGTCCAAGTCACTCAACAGCACTGAAGAAAACTATGCACAGATAGAGAAGGAGCTCTACGCTGTGGTCTTCGGCTGCAAGAGGTTCCACGAGTACATGTACGGACGAAAAGTGATTGTGGAGTCAGACCACAAGCCTCTGGAGGCAATACTAAAAAAGCCACTGGCAGCAGCACCACCCCGGCTGCAACGGATGATCCTGGCGCTCCAAAAATACGACATCCAAATCATCCACCGCCCCGGTAAGGACATACCGGTGGCCGACACACTGTCACGCAAGTCAATAGAACACCACGACAGTGACCTACAGGAAGGGATGGAGGCCCAAGTCCACACAGTCCTCAGCAACATCCCTGTGAGCGACACAAGACTCACAGAAATGAAGCTGAAAGCAGCAATGGCTCGACACGGAATCCCCGAGACTATCATCAGCGACAACGGTCCGTGCTACAGCTCTGGTGAGTTCCGCAACTTCTCACAGACATGGGGTTTCTCACACACCACCACAAGCCCCCACTACCCACAGAGCAACGGCCTCTCCGAGAAGACTGTCCAGACGGCCAAACGCATCCTGGACAAAGCCAAAGCTGAGAACAAAGACCCCTACATGAGCTTACTGGAGTATCGCAACACACCGGTGGACAACCTGAAATCACCGGCACAGCTACTGATGAGTCGGAGGCTGCGGTCCATTCTCCCATCAACAGCAAAACACCTGCAGCCACAGATCGCCAGTCAGGAGGATGTTCACAAAAGGAGAGAGGTATGTCAACAGCGCCAGCAGGCATACTACAACCGAACAGCCAAACCTCTGCCCCACCTGCCCGCAGGCACACCAATCCGCTTCCGGCAGGAGGATGGATCCTGGAGACCTGCAACTGTGGAAAGACCAGCGAACACACACAGGAGCTACCACATCCAAACCAAAGAAGGTCAGATCTACCAACGCAACCGTCAACACCTGCGACAAAGCAGAGTGAACACTCACACTACGCACACACACACTTCACAGCAGACTGTTACCAGCGCTAACAACAACACACAAGCCCATCAGCAAGAGCATGCTGAACCTCCAGACACGAACAATCAGCGACAACCAGACACACAGCCTGGTTACACCACGAGGTCAGGTCGCACGATCAAACCAAGACAAATCCTTGACTTATGAATGTTAAAAAAGAGAATTTTACACCAACCTGTACTATACCTGCTATGTTTTGAAAAGAAATATTTACAGCGTTCACTTACCTTGTGTACCTACCTGCTGCTTGCAGTTACCAGTAATGAAATGAAAAAAAAAAGATGAAATGTTATTACGGTGTCACATTTAGACAGTGAAGGAAATGTTTTACACTACTTTGTTGCAGTCCAGTTATATAAGAGTTCCACTTTCATATTCTTTCTTATTAAGATTGTATTCGCTTATAAACATGCTCAACGTGGTCTGTATCTCTGCAGAGAAAGCAGCACTTTTCAGAAAAAGGGAGATGTAATATTTGCTAGTAATATTTGATTTGCTAATGTCCCTTACGGCTTTCCGTAGCGCCACAACAAAGTCACGTGATGTACGTAACAACGTCAGTGGGAATCCGGTCGGTGAATAAACACCCAGCACGAGAGAAGTCGTCCTTGCTTTATTAATGTTATAAGTTAACATAGCCAGAGGGCACAGATCATTACATTTCATGGTACATTGTAATTTTATTCCAGTATTTGTAATTGTATTTGCATTAGGTATACTGAATATTATTTTGCTTAGTTGTTGCCAAGAGGTCAAGTGCCAATGATATGACATTGTAGTGACCTACTAGCAGTTTAGATATTCATCATGCGGGCCAGAGACGGTCCCGAGACAGTGGGCGGGGGTTAGCAAGGGGTATTGTGGGTAGACACGAGGCTGAGGTTTTCAGCATAATGAACTGCTGACTTAGAGTTTGTTGGAGGAAATAAACGATCCCATGGCTGTGTGGTCAAAAGGAGAAGTGGCCTCGTCTCCTTTCTTACATCCTCCACATTGGTGACCGCGACGTGAGCCATGGAAAACGAAGCTAGCAGTGCAGCGGCAGTGGCTAACGCCGTCACGCTCAAACTGCCCGACTTCTGGGAAACGGCTGCGGCAGCGTGGTTCGCTCACATCGAAGCCCAGTTCGCGAGTAGGAACATCACCGTGGATGAGACCAAGTACCACTACGTCGTGGCGGCACTCGGAACATCCACGGCGTCACGGATATTGGGCTTGCTGCAAGCCCCGCCGCACGTGGATAAGTACGGTACGATTAAGCGACACTTGCTGCAGGCTTTTGAGCTAACAGAGGCGGAGCGGGCGGACTGGTTGTTTTCGTTGCAAGGCTTGAGAGACGGCAAGCCATCGGAGCTAATGGACAAGATGCTGAGTATGCTGGGTTCGTGCGACCCCGCCTTCCTTTTCGGCCAGCTGTTCCTCCGTCAGCTCCCCTCGCACGTCCGTGCTGCCTTGGCCAGCTCCAAGTTGTCCACCACCAGCAACTTTCGGGAGTTGGCCGCGGAGGCTGACAGGATTTTTCTCGCCAGCCGGCAACAGTGTGCGGCCGCTCTGCTGCCGGCCCACGCTCTTCCACCACCGCCGGTGGAGGCGGCGGGCGTCGCCGCGGCAGCAGTTTCTCGTCGGTAGCAGGACTCAGGGGGACTGTGCTTCTACCATGCTAGGTTTGGAACCAAAGCCAAACGATGCCGTGCACCATGCACTTTCAGCAGGGCGGGAAAAGCCAGGGCCGGCGCTCAGTAGCAACCCTGAGCGTTGGCCAGGAAAGCAGGCTGCTGTTTATTCAAGACGCCATCTCCGGCCGGCGGTTGCTAGCTGATTCAGGCGCGCAGCGGAGCATCCTGCCTGCGACACCAGTGGACGCGATGGCTGGCGAATTCGGCCCCCCTATGGATGCTGCTAACGGCACCATCGTACGGACCTATGGCACGAGGTATGTGGAGGTGGGGGTTTTTTCGGCTGGGACTTTGTAATGGCAAAGGTGTCCTTTGCCCTCTGGGTGCAGATTTCCTGCGCGCTTATGGACTGTTGGTAGACGTTAAAAACTGCCGCTTGATTGACGCCGTCTCCTTCTGCTCCTACCCATGTATGCTGGGAGGGGCGGGTCCCATCGGCTTGTCCAACATGATTGCCATCGGGGATGAATTTCAGCGTCTGCTCGCTGAGTTTCCGGACCTCACAACGCCCATCTTCTCATCAGCAGTCGCCAAGCATGGAGTGGAACACTACGTCACCACCACGGGCCCCCCAGTCTACGCCCGTGCACGGCGCCTCGACCCAGCCAAGCTCGCCATCGCCAAGGAGGAGTTTGCCAACATGGAGCGCTTCGGCATCATGCGACGCTCCGACAGTCCTTGGGCACCCCCCCTGCATATGGTCACGAAGGCTAACGGTGGCTGGCGCCCGTGTGGTGATTACCACCGCCTCAACAACGCCACGACGCCAGACCGCTACCCCGTCCCGCACATGCAGGACTTCTCCGTGCACTTGGCGGAGGCGGTCATCTTCTCCAAGGTGAACCTTGTGCGCGGATACCACCAGGTGCCGGTCCGCCCGCAGGATGTGCCGAAGACGGCAGTAATCATGTCGTTCGGCCTGTTCGAGTTCCTGAGGATGTCGTTTGGGCTCAAGGGGGCTGCACAGACCTTTCAGCGGCTCATGGACTCTGTGCTGCGACATATGCCGTTCCTGTTTGTTTACCTGGACGAGATTCTCGTGGCCAATACGTCCGCAGCGGAGCACCTGGTCCACCTCCGACAGCTGTTCGAACGGCTCAGCCAGCATGGACTCATTGTCAACCCGGCAGAGTGCCAGTTGGACCTGCCAGACCTCTGGAGCTTTGTTACGACCCTTGGTCTGGAGAGGGTGCAAGAAATTAGTGTACTGGGTAACAGTGAGGTGAGGGTGCAACACAGTGAGACATAAACGTTTAATAAAATATAAATATTTATTGACACCATGACAGGACAAGGGAACCGAACGGTTGCCAAAACAATAAACTACTAACAAAAGTAACCCACCCTTGACAGTGCTGAAAAGCACCAAACCTAAAGACAAAAAGTGGCAACCGCTGCTAACCTAGTGTGTCTAACAGAGGTAAGCTACGTGATGGGGTGTTTGCCCATGGGCATCTTACCTTGATCCCCTTGCCCAGAAGAACTAAACAAATTAAGGGCTAAACATAACTCAAAACACTCAGGATTTAAACAATGCCAAACTTAACCAAAAACGGGCCAAACATTACAAACACAAATTAGCTACAGCACAATAACTAAAATCACACAAACTAAACTAGCTGGCCCGGTGAACTGAAGACATGTGGGGGTTATATGGGAGACTGCACAACTGATGGAAATTTGATGATTTGTTGACCGGTTGATTAGGTGATGAGGAGCGCTTGGCGGATACCTGAATGTAGAGTCAGAGTGAAGGTTAGATACAAAAAGGCAACACAAAATTATACAGACACAGACACACCCGTGGCTGTAACAAGCTTGTTCAGAAAGCTGCAGCTCGTCTGGTGTTCAACCGCCCTAAGTTCTCCCACACAACTCCCCTTCTCATGTCCCTACACTGGCTCCCAGTGGCTGCTTGCATCCAGTTTAAGACTCTGGTGCTAGCCTACAGGGCAGTGAAAGGAACAGCTCCTTCCTATCTCCAGGCCATGGTCAAGCCCCACACCCCCGCCCGACCACTTCGCTCTGCTGCCTCGGGATGCCTGGTTGCCCCATCGCTCAGAGGCCCCTGCTGCCGATCAACCCGGTCACGGCTCTTTTCTGTCCTAGCCCCACAGTGGTGGAATGAACTCCCTGCTGATGTCAGGACAGCAGAGTTGCTGCCCATCTTTTGGCACAGGTTGAAAACGCACCTCTTCAAGAACTACTGCCCTGTTACCTGTTCTTAGCACTTATTGTATTCACTCATTTAAAAAAAAATCTCTTTCTTGTGCTTTTACTTAAGCACTGGTTTTGCTCTTAGATGCTTGTTTAGATGCATTTATGACCTCTGATGACTAGTAGTTCTCCTGATTTCCTATGTTAAATGCACTTATTGTAAGTCGCGTTGGATAAAAACATCAGCTAAATGACTGTAATGTAATGTAATGGACACACAGCCCACATGGGCAAGGATCCGAAATGCCCAGCATGAGGACAAACGTGTCATAAGTGCGGTGAGAAGGATCATTTCTCAAAAGTGTGCTGCACAAAGGGTAGGCCTATAAAGAAACACAGTATGAACAATGTAGAGGTGAAAAAATGACTGCATTTGTGATTAATGGGAATGACATGACTGAGAGACTTACCTTTTGTGTAGGGGGAGTAAATCTGAAAATGCTGATTGACTCTGCTGCAACCAGTAATGTTATTGATGAAAACATGGGATTGGTTAAAGTTAGAATGCATTAAGTGTCATTCATATATCCCTAAGACAGCGAGAAAGTTATTTTCTTATCCATCTAGCCAACCTCTGTCAGTTGAAGATGCCTAATGAGCCAATCATTTAATGTGTTCATTTGAATTTTGTAAAGAGCCAATCACAATTTGTTAATCCACTGTAGCCAAGAAATCGCGGAGAAATCCATTCAGTCGGAGTCTGCACTCTGAAGAGAGAGGTTACTTCCTTTGCTGCTCCGTGTCACTGCTGGTTTTGTGGAAACCAAGTATAACGTATATTTGTGTACATAGGCCCACAAGTGTAAAACAGAGTTAGTCATTTGGATCATCCTTACTCCTTGTGTGTGTTCTTGTTCCGTGATATTGAGTTTAGCAGTGTTTATTTGAGTAACGCTAGTTAGCTAGCGGTGTTAGCTAACTGGCTAGCTGACGCTACAAGTTAGCCACTGCTGGACCCTGACAAGTTTGCTAGGTACTGTGAGCTAGCTCTGTTTCCCGTCAGAAAGAGCTTCTAATTTCGTGAGGAGGAGTGGACTGTGACGGGCTTGATCGCCTCCTTGGTGGCGGTGGTCACTGGACTTGCCTCGGCTGCTAGCCAGGAGGCAGCTGGAGGGTGACGGTTCCCAGGCTGAGTGGAGGCACTTGTGAGTGGCCTACACTTGCACTGACGGGCGCACACATGGTTTGCACCATGAGCTGCAGGGATTGAGGTAAAACCATCGGCTGAGGGAGCTGACATCGGTCCGAGAAGCGAGCAGTTGAAGTTGCCTCGGTGGACCAGCGGGCCCCAACGGCATGCGCTTGGTTTATAATATCTACAGTACTTTGTGGTTTTGCTGACGTGATTGTTGAAACTGTTTATATACACTGTACATCAATCTTGGTTATTTATTTTTTATGAGGTTCATACGTTTTATTTGTTTAATCACACTGGTTGTATGCTGCGGCCAGATAAGGGTTACGCTTTAGTTTTGGGGGACGACTGAAGTCAAGTACAATAAGGGAGTTGTTTGTTTTATTTCGGTTTATTTTATATCACTTTGGGATAGAGAGAGCCTCTTCACCAGCTGGGGGTGAACGTTGGTTTCACCCTCCGCTCTCAAATATATATCATTGTTTGATTTATTTAATTTTATTTTACTAACTATAACTATCATTAATTAATAAATAATCTACTGTTCTATTTAATGATATCTTGGGTGTATTTGCTTCTCATTTTAACTGGTTAAGAGCGCTGGTTCAATATGCTTAGTAATATAGAACGCCACTCGTGTATTACACCTTTATTTTTGATGCATCACAGGCTTGATCAGTAATTGCGCACACAACTATAGGGTAATAGGTATCGATTACCAGTGTTACAATTTTTCTAACTTGAATTCTGGGGAAATACATAGTATACTAGCTTAATTGTGGGTATAGTATTTCTGCAGTGGAGGCACCGCGCTACTTAATGTGTTACATTTCCATTCAAGTTTTCTTGTTATACTTTTCAGTCACCTCAACTGCAGTTTTCAGTGACATTTAGGGGTAAACAGAAATTTCAGCCATCTCACCATCGACCGCTGGGAACCTAGGATCCTGTTTTGTTTAATATAACCATGTGACTCCTGTGTGCAATAAATCACCAGGTAAAAAGGGCTTACTTGACTTTGAGCTGATCTACATGCCAGGAAAGCACCTGAGACTTGCCGACACACTCTCACGAGCACCCACAGGGAAAAGTGTGAGTACAATCAAGGAGGATATTCAAGGAACATGCTATCTGCTGCGCTTCCTGTATCAGACACAAAGTTCAGACAAATAGCTGAGGAAACAGCAAAAGACACAGAGCTGCAACGTGTCATTGAGAACATAAAAAATGGATGGCCTGCAGGTTCCTGTCCACTGCTCTACAACATCAGAGGTGAATCGAGTGTTGTTGATGGACTGTTGCTGAAACAAAACAATCGTCATCCCACAAGAATTGAGGCAGGACATACTACAAAGACTACATGAAGGTCATCTTGGTGCTGAGAATTGCAAAAGGAGGGCAAGAGAGACAGTCTTCTGGCCTGGAATTAATAAAGACATTAAGAGACTGATAAGCAGGTATGAGACATGTCAGAAACACAGAAACAAGCAAACCAAAGAGCCTATAATAATAGCAGATGTGCCAACAGCACCATGGCACAGAGTAGGAATGGTCTTATTTCATCTCAAAGGTAAAGACTTTCTAGTGGTCATTGAATATTATTCAAACTCTCCTGAAATGGCATTGCTGTCAAACACATCATCAACCTGTGTCATAACACACACAAAATCAGTTTTTGCCAGACACGGCATACCAAACACAGTGGTGAGTGACAACGGACCGTGCTTCAACAGCACAGAGTGGCAGAAATTTGCAAAACGGTACAACTTCAGGCATGTGACATCTAGTCCTCTATATGCACAGTCAAATGGAAAAGCTGAGAATGGCATCCACATTCTCCAACAGCTTCTGAAGAAAGCCGCTGAGGTGAGTCGGATCCCTATCTCACTTTACACAGCGACAGAGCATCACCACTTGAGTGTGGTGGACTGTCACCTGCTGAGTTGCTGATGAATCAAAAGCTGCGCACCACACTGCCGAGCTACTCAAAGCAGAATAAACATCCAAAACTGGAACAAAAGCTACAGCAACAAAAGGTGAAGCAGAAGTCATTTTATGACAAGACAGCCAAGCAGCTTCCACTGTCTAGTAATGATACAGTCGGGATTGAGGATCCTGATGGATGGAGTACGAAAGCCACTGTTCTTCAAGAAGTAGCTCCACGGTCATTCACTGTGAGGACGGAAGAAGGACAGATCTTCAGACGCAATTGTCGAAGTCTGCTCAAAACACAAGAGCCAAGTCAAAACAGTGACACCTCTGAAAACACCTCTAAAGACACAATGGGACACGCCAGCAATCAACAGGTTTGTTCTGGTTTACAGAACCAAACAGATGCTGCAGGTCCTGAGGTCAAAACATCTGCTGAAACATGCAGCAGACTGAGAAGGATTATTAAGAAACCGGACAGATTAATTGAAAGTGTCTGAGATGTAAAAAAAGAAAAAGTTCATTCATGCTGTTCATCCTTAAGGAAAGATTTTATTTTATTATTTTTTTTAAAGGGAAGATGTGTTGTTATATGCCTTTGTTAGGAACTGTGTTACCCAGAATCCTAGATGTTTTGTTGCAGGCTAGTGATGTGCTGAGGTGAAAGGTCAGCAGGTACGAACACTGAGTCTGACTTGTGGGATAAAGAAAAGCTTCGGCGTGAATTTGGAAAAGGTCTCGGTCCATTCATTTTAAAACAACAAACAAAACGCCCTCCCTGTTCTGCGCCGTAGCGGTCTGTTGAAGATATCAGGGGAGAGTCCATGTATTTCATTGAGAAGCCGGGACATGGATAAACAGGGTAGTACCCTTTTTTAAACGTGCTGGAGGCATTTGTATACGTCAGCATACAACTGGGGGTTAAAGCACTTTGGCTGAAGTCACCAGTCTACTCACTCTGTTATCCTTATCTCATTATAATTTGAGCTATTAAAAATGCATTAGACACCAGCGCAATTACAATAGCTCTGCCACTTTTGAATGGCAAGTAATACAGATCATGGCAAACTCTTTTAAATGCATTTTAATTCCCTGAGATCTCGCCAGAAGAGAGGAGATGTCATTTACCAGATTAAGGATCTCTCGCTTCATGCAGCCAAAGATCACCTGAAATAAATTCTTCACTTTGTCTGGCTGCTAACTTTAAAATAGTTTATGACCAAGCTGTAATGTACGATTTTTACATCAGTGTAAAATTCTGGTTTTGGTGATAGATGTGGGTTATGTTTGTTGTTGCTATATGCGGGGCTTCCTGTAAATCATCCTTACATGTTGCCATCACTGGCTACTTATGTAACACTCTCTCTTCCCCCCTCTGTGTCTCAGTAAATCGGTTCCCCAAGGCCAGTCATTAGCATCATCTGAAGTTGCCACTTCTAACATCACCGTTCTGATGCGTTGATTTGAAAAGACAGCACTGCTTGAAGAACCTCACAAGCTCTGGCGGTAGCCAAGCGATGATAGCAAAGGTAACAGTTTCTCTGCGTGTGCTTGGCGAAGGTTGACATTGCAGGCTCCCTGGTTTGGGCGGTGGAGCAGGTGATGGAGGTTCTGCAGATCTCGCACACACCCAGCCTCACCGGTACCTCAGCCCATCACCATGAATGATGTCAGTCAATTTAATTGCTGCTTCCTTCCTGTGGCATGCTTGAGGAGGTTTGGCTGAGGCAAGGACAGTCCTGAGCCTTGAGAAAACAGACTTTAAAGGACAAGTGTATGAGTGTGGCTGTGCATGGTTTGTTGCCGTGTGTGTATTTGCTTGTGTATGTATGTGGCTATGTCAGTCATTTGCATTTTTAAAGAGCATGCATTCAATGAAAAGGTCTCTGCCCGCATGTTTTGACAAGTGCTGGTTGGTGAATGGATGAGAGACAGAGCTGTCAGCTAATAATGGCTCTGCTGTCCAGACCTAAATGTTTACAAAGAGCTCCCAGCTTTCATGACAGACAAGGCCCCTCTAAAAAGACATTCATTGCCTCTATTAATTTCATCGTGCCAAACGAGTAGTGAACCATAAAACCAGGCTACATTTTGAGTTATACTGTTGTCATTTGAGACAGAAGAAATATAACATCAATCCAATGAAAACAAAAAGCGATTATAGGGTGAAAGTGGTGTCACGGTTGCTGTTACTATTTTCCATAACATCTTCTATTGCAAATGGGACTTTCACTGTGCTAATGACGGACATTTCTCCAGATCTGATGAAACGCTCAGGGGAAAACACTCACAGCTTTATGGTACAGCAGAGTTTGGATGTAGGACACAGCTGACCTATACAGTTAATCCAGCAAGATTTGAACCTTCATGTTCTGGGGTTATTAGAGACTCGGGGTAAGCTAACCCCCCCCTTTTTTTTCTCCCCAATTGTACTTGACCAATTACCCCACTCTTCCGAGCCGTCCCGGTCACTGCTCCACCCCCTCTGCCAATCTGGGGAGGGCTACAGACTACCACATGCTTCCTCCAATGCATGTGGAGTCACCAGCTGCATATTTTCACCTGACAATGAGGAGTTTCGCCAGGGGGACATAGCATGTGGGAGGATCACACTATTCCCCCCAGTTCCCCCTCCCTCCTGAATAGGTGCCCTGACCAACCAGAGGAGGCGCTACTGCAGCAACCAGGACACGTACCCACATCCAGCTTCCCACCCACAGACATGGCCAATTGTGTCTGTAGGGATGCCCGACCAAGCCGGAGGTAACACGGGGAATCGAACCGGCAACCCCCGTGTTTGTAGGCAACGGAATAGACCGCCACGCCACGCCACCGGGACGCCCTGGGGGAAGTGGCGTTTGATCTGCAAAGTTCAGGACCACAAAAACAGTACCAAAAACCACATACAGGATTCAGTGCAAATGGTCAAACATACCTTTATTGAGCTGTGTATTGGGATATTCCGACAATAGTGAAGAAGACACTGCACAACTCTATCAACTAGAGGGCAATATGGATGTATACGCTGTATACCTATATGGAACCATTACAGCAATTGTGTGTTGTTTGATAGATTTGTTATAGCAAGAAAACTACACACACCTATAGCTTTTATTTGCAATATGACTCTTCCCTTGTGCTAACCGATGAGGTAAGTTAGCATATGAGATGAGGGACACTTAACAACAGACTTGGGATCATTATTCTAACCAGCGATAAATAGTGGTGAAACTGACAATGCTTCCAATTACTTGTGTTCCTTGTACAAATATCAGATCCGAAAGGTACAATAGTTAAGGGAGCAATTTTGAAGGCGTGAAAAGTAAAATAAAACGTATTTCCATCAATTAAAATTCATCTTCTGTTTCATAACAATCACAGCTGTCAAAACCACAACAGGTGAAGGGGGAAGGTCTCTGGTCTCTGACTTTTGCTGAGATGAATGGTGTCAACAGCCAGGCCATCTGCTGTTGTTTTGGAACAATCACAGGAAGCACAATGTCATATGAGACGTTCATTCATAGATCTGTTTTTCAGTGTGCCAGTGAAGCAGATATTTTTTTCATGGAATGATCTGGAACTATATTTGGTTTCCAAATCGGATGTTTTTAACCTTTTACAGGATTAGAGTAGAAATCACGCAAGATGATCAGAGATAAAACGTACTTTTTGAATTTGCTTGCAGTTTGACAGCAAAGATGCGAGAGCATTTCTGTTATTTTCCTGTACACTTCTGCTTTTGAACAGAACTCACATCACGTTTTCTCACGTCCTATTTTTCACAACATTCTTTTGAATTCAAGACATTAATGCACTGTGCCAGATTTAAAATTACATCTATTTTCATCCTAGCTTTACTATTAGGTCACTTGTGGATTTACTTCACCTGTGTTTATCCATATAGAAACATGATTTGGTTTGATGCTTTAACCCTGGAATCTCCGTATAGCAGGGCAGGCTTTACCTATTGAGTGACTCTTTTACCATTGTGTAATTTCTTCAGTATATTTTGTGTTCTGCATTCATATTTGGGTGAGGATGTTCTGACAGTAATTGTCTGTGTGAGCATGTGCAACCGTGTGTGTGTGTGTGTGTGTGTGTGTGTGTGTGTGTGTGTGTGTGTGTGTGTGACAGTATTGAAGAGAGCAATGTCTGACAGCATTAGAGTGTGCTCTGCCCAGTGTTGGGATTATGTGTCCCAGGGACCGGTCAGCAGTGCTGCTTTCCCTGTTCCCTGGCATGGTGGGGAAGCATCTTAATCTCAAACCCCAAAGCCCCCCTGTGCTCTTGTGAACTTCTTCCAGCTGTAGACATTGCAGTGACCAGGCAGAGGACAGCGTATTCACTGTAGCAATCCAGACACAGGCAGGCCACTGGCTCTGTGCAGACATAGGTCCCACACAGGGTCACTGTATCCTGCAGGCACACTGAGGGTTAGCAGAGGAACGTCCTCCATGGTAAGTCTTTCCGACTTGCTTTAGCAGGAACGACGGACTTGTAGCATTGAGGATGAGTCAGTGCTGTGACAGAGCCATGAGTCAGTTCTTGTTTAGACTGACCGTTTCTATGCCGTTCCCTCCTGGATACAATCTGTGGCAGCCCAGCAGGATGGAGAAGGCCTTGCGGAAATCAGCATTGAAGGCATAGATGATGGGGTTGAGGGAAGAATTGGCCCAGCCGAACCACACAAATACATCAAAAGTGGTGGGGCTGATGCAGGGGAAAGCTTTCCCCCCGCCCGTCTGTTCACAGAAGGGCACCATGCAGTTGAGGATGAAGAACGGGAGCCAGCAGCACACAAACACACCCATGATCACCGACAACGTCTTCAGGACCTTGGTTTCTCTCTTGAAAGTCATTTTGAAAGAGCTCTCGGACTCAGCAATGCTGGAGCCTCCCCCCATGCTATCATGTCTGTTCTTGGCACTTGCCGCTGCTCGCTCTAGGGCAGATATCCTCCTTATCTGCTTGTGGGCAATGCGATAGATCTGGGTGTACGTGGCCACCATGATGACCACTGGGATGTAGAAACTGATGAGCGAGGTGGAAATGGCATAGGTCCTGTTTAGGCTTGAATCGCAATTTTCTGGGCCACGGTAATCCCTGGTTGTAGCGTTGGATGCCAGGGAGCCAGAGGAGCCAGTGACAGGGATGGAGGATTTAGTCTTGGCCTTGTGCCAGTTGAGCTGCACCGGGATGAAGGAGATGAGGACAGACAGAGTCCAGGCACCACTGATCATCACAAACGCCACCCGCGGTGTCATCTTCCTCTCGTAGCGAAAGGGACTGGCAATGGCCCAGTAGCGGTCCACACTAATTACGCACAGGTTCAGGATCGATGCGGTGGAGCACATAATGTCAAAGGCCACCCAAGTGTCGCAGAAGGAGCCGAAAGGCCAGAACCCAGCTATTTCCGTCACCGCCTTCCACGGCATCACCAAGATGGCGACTAAGAGGTCAGACACTGCGAGCGAGATCACAAAGAAGTTGGTGACTTTAGAGCGCAGATGGCGAAACTTGGTGACAGCAGCACAGACGAGGGTGTTCCCCAGTAAGGTAGTGAGGATAAGCAGTGACAGAAAGCATCCAGTTAGGACGCGGCTTGATGGGGCCTCATCCAATAATCCATTGTCGATGACAGTTGTAAAGTTCATCATATCCATCCCTGTATACGCGTGGGTGGGTTGTGGCGGCAGGAGCGTGCAGTCAAGTCATAGTGAAGCTCGTCGCAACATGAACACCATAGAATCAGATAACAGGCAGTCAGTTGGGCCTCTCAGCTCCAACCATGCAAGCCAATTTTAGGATGCAGCTTTGTATCTTTTGAATAATGATACAGCCAGAAATGTTTGAGGCCAACACTTTCTGGGTAGGACATTTTCTCCCCGATTTTGTATATCAGATTTGACATCTTCTGAGCTGTCATGCTGGGAGATAGTGGTACTTATTCCCTCAGGGATACGACTGTGTGTAAGATCTCCTCCATCCACTTTAAAGAACACCAAAAAAATCTATTATTTCAGTAATCCGCTGTCTGTTCACAGAATCCAGCAGCAGCACTAGGGATTAAAAAAGAAAAAAAGAAAAGTGAGATGCATTACACTGACTATGACGTGTTTGGGGTGATTTAGATAACACAATTTCCTTGTTACAAATACGTGAATTTGTTTAAAGACTTTTCACCTTTACGTTGGCCTTTTTGTGAAAACTTATTTCATTCAGACATCTAAAATGTATATCATCGCAAATACGAAAAGGACCAAGTGCTTTTCAAATCCTCGGATTCTACTATATTCACACTCTTACTCACGTTTCACTCACAGACAGGCTGGTTTTAGGGGGGAATTGTCCCATCGCTCCTGCAACAACTCCGTCTGTCCACTGAGCAGCCGGTCTGCAGCGTCAAAATAAGAAATAATCCCATCAGTCCTTGGTTAGTCTCCGTTTTAACGTTGTTCGTTAACGCACACAAACGCACACACACACACCTACACACACACACACGCAAAATGCGAAGCAAGTGCCCCTTTGCCGTCATGCTTCTCGATTCATTCTTCTGCAGCTTTCACTGCGAAGGCTCGCCGGGCGGCAGCGCAGGTTCCCACCGACCTCTGACGTTGTCCCATTCAAGAGTAAATCAAGCAAGAGGGATACCATGTGACTGTACTCCCCTGGCGCTTTGGTTGCCCCCCTTTGCAAGTATTCATGTCTTAGTCGTGGAAATACGATATAGGTTACTAATAGCGTGACCTCTTATGCAGACCCCTCTCTTCCAATTCCGCTTGCATGTGCAATGATTTGACAATGTGCAATGATTTGTCAACCCCCCCCCTCCACCTCCCCCTCGCCCTGCCCCTGCCCCTGCCTCTGTCCGGCACATCAGTTTCATAAAATCAAAGCGACAGAATTTGATAAAACTTCATAACGTTACGGCCGTTTCTTCACAGCTTACACAACAACAAGATAGGTTGCTGAGGCCACCTAATGGAGGGAGAGGATACTTACAGACGTGGAGATTTCTGAAGAATTACGCCTCTGTCAGCGGCTATTTGTGAATGAAATGTTGACCTCATAAAAGGGAGGTTTTAGTCCAGAGAGAAGTTTGACATCAGAAACGCACATTCCTCATTCATCCCTGCCAGAGTTTCATGTGCCGACCACTGTCCCCCTCAGTCACATAGCCATCACCTCTGCATTGGTCTGCTCGGACCGGTAAATCGTGCACCGCTTATGGAGTTCTGCCAGTCTCTGCCATTTTAATCACATTTGCTTCATTCAGGTCCATCTGGCATCTGGCATTCAGAACACCACGGTGGGCCAAAACATGGTGAAATGCCAAGTGTCACCTCACAGGGATTAAATTTGTTTTGATTAGAGAATCCCAAGAAGGGCTTATCAAGTGAATCTCTGATTAAAAGGAACACACACACACACACACACACACACACACACACACACACACACACACACACACACACACACACACACACACACACACACACACACACAGAGGCATGAGACAGCTGAAGAACTGGAATCCAGAATTTCATATTTGAGTCACTAAACATAGAAAGTGATTGTTGTGGTTTATACCGATGAGGAGACTGGCTGGTAGTCCTTTTTATGAACTTTATTCAGGAACAAAGAACACCACGCGTGCATGTGTGTCCTAACTGACTTCAGTCAAGTACCGCTGACTGCAGCCTGCAGATCAGTGACGTGTTCAATGTCGGTGACGTGTTCGATGTGGGCTGTGACGTGCGCAATGTGGGCGTCCTCAAGTTCACTGGTTTGCGATTCCCGCCATTGCGCGAACATTAGCTAGCATGAAACAGCTAGCTTTATAATTATTTAGCTGTGTTTTTTACCATCCACGTTGACATAGATTTGATTAGTAAAGATGCGAGGGCCGAAGGCTGTTTCAGTAGGCTATCTTATAAAGAATGACACACACACGAGTTGCTCAGTGCAGCCAAGTATATTCAAAGTGATGTAACATGTTCCTGAGCGCGGGTCATGTGTATCTAAGGTAAACTAGTGGATAGCCGATGGCATCGATCTATCTAGACCCGTAACAAAGGCCTGAGCTGCGTCTAAGGAGCGAGGCCGCAGGCTCAGGACGGGGGGACGGGGGAGGGGGGGTCTAACGTCAATCTACTGTTTCCCGCTGTTCCTAAACTGAACTAGCCCCCACCCAAGCCCCTACCCAATCATAATGCGTGAAGTAGTGATGTCATCTGTAGTCGCAGGACCCCGAGCAGGGCGAGTAGATCAAGTACCGACACCGGCGTTGTCGCGTGCGTTACTGCACAAACATTGAGCACGTCACCGACTCCGCCCACATTGCGCACTTCACAGCCAACATCAAACATGTCACCGATCTGCAAGCTTCAGTCAGGGGCTTCTCACTTCAGTTCTAACACACTTCCCTTTGACAGCGCGCCTGCTGGCCTCTCGTAGTATTACTTATAGTATAGGCTCGCCACCGTATTACTCTGTGTATACGTTCAAACCCATATACTACATCCTTTTTCCACAAAAAAACCCCAAAACAAAACAAAACAAAAAAACCCCATAACAATCACATTATAAACTTGTTTGTTTCACTACCTATCAGTTTGAATTTACTGCATTAAGAAACATAAATGCCTTTGTCCGTCTTTCTCTTAAACTTCAACTTGATGTTGTTTTGCTGTAAAGCCCCTTGAGGCAAATTTGTGATATTGGGCTATATAAATAAAAGTGACTTGACTTGACTTAAAGTGGAGATATAACACTGTCCACAAGACCACTATGAACTGTTTAAAGGTCTGGCTTTGAATGTTTACCATATCTATTCTTGACATCAGTACAGTGTTACATTCTTCATACATTCATTGTTCATACTAAGCATTCATTACATTTTTTTAAGAACTCTGTACACTCTTCTTACCCAGTCTTTGTACACTGTCACTGGGGTCAGAGGTTTCTAGCACATAACCCTCCATAGGAGCATAACTTTTACTGTTAGCCCATTTGAAAATCACTGAATTTGGTAGGCTGCTTTACCAGTCTGCCACTTCTGGTGTGTTGTACCTGCATGTCTGAACAATTGACTGGTTGTTCCACATTTCTTGTCATGTCATGTACATGTGGTGATGCAGGCTCGCTTGGAGGTGGCTGCTCAGTGACACTGACATTACCATCCTCTATTTCAGTATGTGTCATTCCGAATTGTTCTCAAGTGCCTCCTATTCCTCCTGTACCTTTGTCCTGCAGCCGTCACAACATTATATGACCTCGGCTCTTGTCTCTTCTGTTCTACCAGGGCAGGTTTCCAGCCTTGTGGAGTCTCTATACTGACAGCCATTCCTGGTTCGAGTACAGAGAGAGGTCTTGCATGTTGGTTGTAGTACTCTCCTTGTCTTTGTTGCAGTTTAAGTAGCCTCTGTTTGATTTTTGTCGGATGCCTCGGTTTGAGCACAGCACTGGCTACTGGCAATGTGCATCTTAGGACCCGAGCCATCAGCATTTCTGCAGGAGAGAGCCCAAGTCCAGTCACAAGAGTGATCCTTAAAGTCAACAGAGCCAGGTGGGGGTCTGTCTTAGTCTGCTCTGCCTTCTTCAGCACAAGTTTAATGGTCTTTATTGTGCGTTCTGCCTTCCTGTTAGACTGTGGACAGCCTGGGCTTGAGAATGTCTATACTGTGACCCAGTCACTTGCAAATTGACTCATCTCAGCACTAGCGAATGGCAGGTGGTCACTCACCACTTCCTTTGGAACACCATGTCTGACAAACGCAGCCTTCAGCTTTGTTATTACTGTGCTTGCTGTTTTGTTATGCATTTGTTGGACCTCAGGATATTTTGAGAAATAATCTACTGTGAGGAGGAAAGATTTGCCTTGTAGCTCAAAAATTTCCACACCTACTTTGTAACATGGTTGCTCTGGCAGCTCATGGGATTTTAGTGGCTTCTTCTGATTCTTCGGTAGGTGTTGTTGATGGGTGGGGCAGCTCCCAACCATTTGCTCTATATCAGCCAATATACCTGGCCAATACAGATACTTGCGTACCTGTTCTTTGGTCCGTTGTACCCCTTGGTGGGCTATGTGCAGTCTATGTAGCATGTCTGATCTCAGCTTTTTAGGGATAATGAATCAGTCTCCTGCCATCAGGACTCCCCCATTTACTGTGATTGTATCTCTGATTGGCCAATAGACTTTCAGCTCAGCATCTATCTGTTTTTTGTGCTTTGGCCATCCTATCTGGTGAATGTCTAGTAGCTTTTGCGAGGTCCGGTCCTGCTCAGTTGCCATCTTAAGCCTCTCGTGCAGCTCTCTTCCCAGAGCCTCAGTTGCTTCCATGGCATAGACTACCTTTTCATCTGTAGTCATGGACTCCTCTTGTGTTTCCATAGCACCAAACGCTCTGGATAAAGTATCTGCTATAAGTCTTTCCTTTCCAGGCATGTACTTGATCTGGAGATCATAACACTGAAGCTGTAGCAGCATTCGTTGTAGTCTGGCAGGGGCCTGTCCTAATGGCTTTGTGAGTATAGCCTCCAGAGGCTTGTGGTCTGACTGCACCACCACATGTGCACCAAACACGTACTGGTGGAATTTTTGTGTTGCAAACATGACTGCAAGAAGTTATTTTTCAATCTGCGCATAGATGCGCTGACCTGTGTTAGGTGTCTGGATGCATATGCCACTGGCTGTCCTCGCTGCAGCAGGCATGCACCCAGCCCATCTTTCGATGCATCAGCTTGAAGGACTATCTGCTGGTTTGGGTCGAAGAATTTCAGCACTTGAGCCTCAGTTAATGCTGTCTTGAGTTTGTTCAGAGCAGCATCGTGTTCATGTGACCACAGCCACTGCATATCTTTCCTCAGTAGCTGCGTTAAAGGTGCTGTCACTGCTGCTTCATTAGGTATGTATTGGGACAGGTACTTAGTCATACCTAATAGCCTTTGTAGACCGTTTCTATCTTCTGGTGCTGGCATGTGTTCAATAGCATTCACCTTGTCACTGTATAGCTGTACTCCCTCAGGGTTTATCACATGTCTCATTTACTTCACCTCCGTCACTTTGTACTGCACTTTTGTACTGCATTTTGTACTGCACTTTGTCTGCATTGAACTTGACATTCATCTCTTTGGCTCTCTCTATTACCTTGTGCAGTATATCAGCATGTTCCTTCTGATCAGCTGCAGCGATGATCACATCATCGGCTATCACCTGTACACAGTTAGTGTCACCAAATGTTTCACTGTTCTTCTGTTGGAAGACTTCACTGGCTGATTTTATACTGAATGGGAGGCGTTTGAACCTGTAACACCCCCATGGCGTGTTGAAGGTGCATAACAGTGACGATGCTCTGTCGAGTTTAATTTGCCAGTATCTGTCTTTTTCTTTTTCCCAAAAAAACCCATGAATTTACAACAGCAGAGTTACAGCACCTCACCCAGAAAAGGGAAACCGGGGCTCCCTCCTGGAGCCAGGCCTGGGAGGGGAGCTTGCCGGCGAGCATCTGCTGGCCAGGCCTTGGTCCATGGGGCCCGGTCGGGCCCACCCCGAAAAAACAACATGGACGCATCACCCCATGGACCCACCACACACGGGGATGAGCTTTGGGGTAGGGTAAAATGCAGGCCGGGCGGCAGGCAAAAGCAGGGACCGGGGCGTGCCGACTTCCGGCATCGTAGATTGGTCCTCAGGACATGGAATGTCACCTCTCTGGCAGGGAAGGAGCCTGAGCTGGTGCAGAAGGTGGAGTGATACCAACTAGATATAGTTGGGCTCACCTCCACACATAGCATGGGCTCTGGTACCAAACACCTGGAGAGGGGCTGGACTCATTACTTTTCCGGAGTTGGCCAAGGTGACAGGCACTGGGCGGGTGTGGGGATACTCACAGGTCCCTGGTTGAGTGCCGCCATGTTGAAGTGCTCCCCGGGGAATGAGAGGGTTGCCTCTATACGACTGCGAGTCACTGGGGGAAAGGCTCTGACTGTTGTGTGTGCTTATGCACCGAATAGCAGTTCTTGGAGTCTCTGGGTGGTGTCCTGGATAGGGCTCCGCCTTGGGACTCTATAGTTCTGCTGGGGGACTTCAACGCTCACGTTGGCAATGATGGAGAAACCTGGAGGGGCGTGATTGGGAGGAACGGCCTCCCTGACTTGAACCCGAGCGGTGCCTTGTTATTGGACTTATGTGCGAGTCATGGATTGACAATAACAAACACCATGTTTGAACATAAGGTAGTTCATAAGTGTACTTGGTACCAGAACACCTTAGGCCGAAGATCAATGATAGACTTTGTGGTGGTATCATCAGA
Organism: Lampris incognitus; assembly: GCF_029633865.1. Classification (NCBI taxonomy): domain Eukaryota; kingdom Metazoa; phylum Chordata; class Actinopteri; order Lampriformes; family Lampridae; genus Lampris; species Lampris incognitus. The sequence continues at coordinate 18,771,380 of NC_079211.1, forward strand.
TCTGCGGCCGTATGTTTTGGACACTCGGGTGAAGGGAGGAGCAGAGCTGTCAAATGATCACCACCTAGTGGTGAGTTGGATCAGATGGTGGGGAAGGCTGCTGGACAGACCTGGCAAACCCAAACGTATAGTGAAGGTGAACTGGGAATATCTGGCAGAGGCCCCTGTCCGTGAGGTCTTCAACTTCCACCTCCGGGAGAAGTTCTCGTATATCCTGAGGGAGGCTGGGGACATGGAGTCTGAGTGGGCCATGTGCAAAGCCTCTATTGTAGATGGGGCAGGCAGGAGCTGTGGTCAAAAGGTCATCAATGCCTGTCCAGACGGCAACCCAAGAACCTGCAGGCTGAAGAAGAAGGCCTTTCGGACTTGGTCGGCCCAGGGATCTCCTGAAGCAGCAGATAGGTACCGGGAGGCCAGAAGGACTGTCGCTTCGGCAGTCCTTCTGCATCAACACGTCTGACCAAGTTCAACTCCTCACATGCTGCTCTTCCAAGAATTGGAGATGCTGACTGCTTAATGACATAGAACTGCAGCTTGGACACTGCTCGTTCAGCACTGCATTTCAGGTTGGTGCTACTGGCTGGATTAATCTGGTTACCTCCATAGGCTCTTAATACTGTGTTTTTGGGACTCAGGCATACTTTGCCTGGGAGTTTTCTGACCTGTTCTAGAGGGAGAACACTAGCGTCAGCACCCGTGTCTAGTTTAAAGATGATGGGCACTCCTTTAATTGACAAAGTAGCTCGCCACGGCATATCGCTAGCTTTACTCAGTGCATTTACCTGGGTGCACTCCAAACTGCCACAAATAGTGAATCCACTGTCTGCACTGCTTGCATTCCTTTCGTTCTGCACATCTTGGCAAAGTGATTGCCCTTCCCACAAGCTCTGCACTTCATTTCATATGCTGGACATGCTTTTGGGCCATGTGTCTTTCCACATCTGTTGCATACTTTTGTTTGGTTGTCATATTTCTCCTTTTTATTATTAGCACTGAACACTGTTTTGTTGGCCTTCGCTTTATTTTGCCTTACTGGTCTTGTTGCCTCCGTTATTGCATGCACCTCATTTTCCTTCTTTGCACACACCATTATGCTGATTTGCTCCTTGGCTATCTCTGATGCCCTGCAAATATCAATGGCTTTAGCTAAAGTCAGGTTAGGGTCTCTTGGCAGTTTCTCTTTCAGATGCTCATCTGTAACACTGAAAACAATTTTGTCTCTCAGCATGTCATTTTCGGTTATACCGAACTCACAGTCTTTGCTCCTGTATTGGTTCTTGCATTGCATACTACGTCCAAAACCGGTACCTCTCAAATACCACGTTTTTCTTTGGTGTACAGTAGTCTCTGAAAGCCTGCAAAATGTGGTCCACCTGCACGTCTTCAGGCTCGGCCCTGGCTATATCAAGTGTGTTGTACACCCCGAGTGCTTCTTCGCCTAGCGTGTGCAGTAGTAATATTGCCACTTGCACCTCATTTTCCTTTTTCGACATTTCAGTTGCTGTCATGTACAACCTATATCTTTGCTCCCATCTGCGCCAGTTTTCACATATGTTGCCTGTTAATACTAACGGAGAAGGTGACATAAATTGCTCCATTTTGTTTTCTCTTCCGCGTTAGCGTAACCTCAAACACTATTGACTTTAGCATCATCGGCCCTAACACATTTACGTTTAGTCACTGGAACGTTGCAACACGCTTACCATTCTCTTCTCCTCTCAGTCTCTCATCTTCTTCGGTGATTAAACATCAAACACCACCACTTCTGACACCATGTTGTGGTTTATACTGATGAGGAGACTGGCTGGTAGTCCTTTTTATGAACTTTATTCAGGAACAAAGAACACCACGCGTACATGCATGTCCTAACCGACTTCAGTTCTATACACACACCTCCCCTTGACAGCACGCCTACTGGCCTCTCATAGTATTACCTATAGCATAGGCCCACCGACATATTACTCTGTGTATATGTTCAAACCCAAATACTACAGTGATCTTTCTTTGGTTGCAGGTCAAAGAGTGAGAACATATTCGGGTCTGCTCCTCCAGCTCTGAAATCATCATCATCGGCGGTCACTCAGGGTTGAGTATGACTGTCCTCCTTCTTGGTCTTTGTGGGTCTTCACGTTGGCGAAGAGGCCGATCCTGGAGCCACATATTTTGGTGCAGTGTGAGCAGGGTGGGTGGTGGTAGTCGTGGGATTGGTTTGGGCCTTTTTGGTGGAAACTCCCTCTTTTCTGAGTCTGCGCTTGTCTTCTGCAGCACGGCGGAGATCATTATTATATAGTGCAGCTCCTTCCTGGACAAGTTTTCTCTAGGTCGCCCTGTTGGTTGCTGTATCCTCCCAGGTCTTAGGGTCT